>NC_048419.1:15408425-15461695 GCF_013103735.1 Etheostoma cragini | reverse complement strand
CCCCCCCACACACACACACACACACACACACACACACACACACAGGTGATGGCTGATGCGTTTGCTTTGTATCGCCTCCTACAAATATGTGGCTGTCAGTAACAATAATAACATTCGAAGTAATTGTGCAGTCTGCCTGAGATACAGTTATCTGTGTCTGTCACCTTTACCCACAGTATCTCACTGTGGTGGGATAAAACAAGAGAGAGAGCATGAGGAGAAGCAGGATAAGTGTTTTTGTGTAATGAAAACTCCCTCTCTTTCTCTTTGTCTGTCTCTTGTTCTTTCTCTATCTCGCTGCTTGGCCAGTTCCTGCTGCCAGCTTCAGTCTGAGAGGAGAGAGGCCTGGCAGGCTGATTGGCTGTTAACTGGCTGGTTTGGGAGGCTGCCGAAGCTTTGTTTTCCAGCTTATTTGAAGCTGGATTTGTTTCCCTCACTTGACTTTGCCTCTGTCTCCAACTTTGTCTCTCTCTTTGTCTACAGCTTTTCACAGTCATGTGCACACTGACACTGGGTGAACAAAACACATGCCAAACCTTAAAATAGGTAATGAAAGGAAAATCTCTTTGATTACTGTAAGAGACACGTGAAAGGTGATCAATAAAGCCAATGATTGTTTTGATACTGATTTTACCAAAGCTAAGCACTATTCATCAGATTTTGTTTTCCTTTAAAAAGCTTTGCAGCTTTTTGGCACATCTAATACACAATTTCGAGCACAAGTTAGCCCATGGTTCATTCGGAAAACACCA
Organism: Etheostoma cragini; assembly: GCF_013103735.1. Classification (NCBI taxonomy): domain Eukaryota; kingdom Metazoa; phylum Chordata; class Actinopteri; order Perciformes; family Percidae; genus Etheostoma; species Etheostoma cragini. The sequence goes on along the minus strand of NC_048419.1, from coordinate 15,460,943 downwards.
TCATTCAGTGCAACGTGCAAACCCTCACAAGCAGAGCTGATCAGAAGTCAGAATATATGGCTGACTTTAAGAGTAAACATGACAGTGTGGATCAGACAAATTGTCTGTAATTGATCAATACAAATACCTTTCTTAGGATTTGAAAGCAAAGCAGGCTTTTCTTTTTATAATTGGACATATGCACTGTACCCTCATACTCTTCATAACCTCCTCCATCATTTTACTTTAACACAAGAACATGATGTCATGGCAATTCTTTTTAGAATATAATATACAGTATAATTTATGGCATCATTTTGAAGCATTCTGGAGCACTGAGAGTATTTTTCAGGTAAGCAAACTGCTATCCTCTCGAATTAAATTGTTTAGGTAGAGTTTTCAGAAATACTGTATCTAAGATTCAAAACTTAACATAAGCATATACAATTATTTGCAAAATTGGCTATGGAAACAAATGTAGTGATATATATATAGTGATTTTGAAAATATTGTTGATTTAATTCAGAAAGATGATGATTCTCCGGCAAGTTCTGGCCTTACTATAAGAGCATCTGTTTTTCTAGATTTCTAAGCAGATTTTTGGACGTTTATTCAAAATTATCACCAGAGATAATGGCATGTGTCTCATATCTGTGTTCAGATTTGATTGAGTTATAACAGTAAATTTTCCTCATGTTACTCCCTCAGTGCCCCTCCATCAACCTCTGATCTAAACAATTCATGAGGACGTCAGTGACTGCATAACACCATATGTCTATGGATATGATGGTGCTTATCTGTCACATTAAGTTTAATTTATATGGAAGACAGCATGCTTTTTGAGTTTTGTGTTAGCAGTTTGAGTTTGATAAGAAATTTTAAAATTTTTGGGGAATAAGGGACCATTTGGTATTCATGGAATGGAGCACCAGAGCAAAATAGGGGAGATTCATGTCTTTTATTCTTTGTTGAGGGCAGGATCATCCAACTTTTTTTAGTCTAGATGGGAGAGTCACCCAACTTTTGTATTTATGAAAACAGCAACATTTCAAAGTGGCTTGTTTGGTGCATATTTTTACATGTAGCTCCATGTTGCTCTATCAGTCTCGGCCCCCATCGATAGCAGATGGGTCCCTCCCTATTTAGTCAGCCGGACAATTTGAGCTGTAGCTTTGTAGCGACTGTGCGATTTCCCAAACTGAATAAATCCCACCTGCACATAACCCTATAAACACAAAACTGCTTTGCCAGTTCCATCTGGTTGTAACTAAGACATCTGCTGAAAAAAATTATTTTTGTCATTAGCATGATTGTTGTACTGTTTAGTTTAAAAACATCCAAAACACCAACGTACAAAAACATAGCGGACCAGACGGAAATTTGGAAAAGTCGAAGCTTGTGGACAGCAAAGCACCAACCTGGAGGGCATGAGACGGGAGGTCTGCCGGCTGCAGCCATACCTGACTCAGATATCCTTTTGCGGTATCCAGGGGATATTTGTGAAACTGTGCAAACGTCAGCCTTTCCAAGGCATTTGAGTAGAAAGGAGTGGTAGCATGGAAGCAGTAGAGTTGAGGCAACTAACGCCATAAGTGAGTAAATCTACTGAAATAGCCACCATAACAGTGGATTGTGATGTATAAGACGAGAAAGCAGAGGTTAAATCATGTATGTCATGGTTGTAAAAAAAATAATGGTTATCCAACCAGAACAGAAGGCATCAATAAATTATTGGGGAGGGTCATACCTTTTTCCCATTATATTTGGAGGGTCATAGAACTGTATTACTGGCAAAGGGAGGATGAAGTCTTTTTTGACTAAAGCTCCCAAAACTCCTCAGGTAGCCCCTTAAATAAAAAACCAACAGTCCCTAATGTGACTGAAATGTGTGTAACTCCTACTTCTCGAGTTGGGAACATGAACTTCTGTACACAACACTGTCTCATCTTCTTCTTATCATTATATAATATGATTTCATCCACTCGGTTTTGGTCCTGCCAATGAATATACTATAATCCACAAAAATGTGCAGTGTTTGAAGAATGTTCTGTGATATCAACTTCAGCCATGATACTATATAACTAACTTGAGCTTAGTAATGAAATCCACTGATCAATATCAAAATACAATGGCAAAATTGCAAGTCACTGTTCATTTAGACTTTAGCCTCAACCTTGGTGAATAAAGTTTGGTCTGATTATGAAACTTTCCAACAGTATAATAGAGTTTCTGCTCAACTTGAGCCAAAACAAAAAACAACTTTGTCCTGATTATAACCCAAGAATCTTTCAAGCATGTACAGTATGTACATGCATAAATATTGACTTGAATGTAATACTAATTAAGCTAAAATAATTTGTCATCTTCAAACCTTCTTGCTCACAGGATGGTTTTCATATTATCTGTAGCCACTGTGACAAAGACTAATGTCAAATCCTTACTTTGTCTCTATGAGCTGTCAGTTGCGTTGGCACAGGCATACACTTGCCTGCAGGCCTTTGTCAAGTCTACAGTCAAAACAATTAGAAGCTGCTGTTGCTGTTGTTATTGTGTGTGTGTGCGTGCGTGTGTGCGTGCGTGTCTGTGTGTGTGTGTACGTGCGTGCACGTTTGTCTGTGTGTACATGTGTCTGTTTGTACTCGCACCAGCTTGTGCCCCAACTCGGGCTAACCAAATGAGCTAATAGATAATGATGTGCATATACAGTGTGTGTGTGTTGTTTCGCATCTTTGAGTTGGGCTGTATTAATATGACAAATGACAGACTTCCAGCGTCTCTATTAAAGAATGTTTTTCTATTATGTGCTCAGTGTTCAGTCAGCGGTGTACTACACTCATCACAAGGCAGAAGTCTAACAATCTAAAATTTTATTTATTTATTTTTTTTGGGGGGGGAAGGGAATTGACAGATGAGTCACCACTCCACAAATACTTCTCTTTAAACTGTGTGTGTGTTTGTGTGTGTGTGTGTGTGTGTGTGTGTGTGTGTTTGTGTGTGTGTACTTGCAACTATGATAGCCTTGGTGGATGATATTAACATATGGATTAGTGACAAAATGTTTATTCGGGTCGTGAAGCACCAAATGGCGACATAATTGAGTGCTGAGGTTTATCCAAATTTGCTCTTGCAGTACCGAGATCCTGAGGCAGTGGACAGATTTAGCAGATTATAGGCAGAAGGACACAATAAAGGGAATGTGGCACTTTGTGTGGATTCAGTGTAAATATCATATTAGAGAATTAAATAATATTGGGATTTGATAACTGGAATAGAATTCATATAGTTAATTACATCTCTAATTCAAGTCACAGTGGAGAGCAGGATGAAACACATCGCCACACACAGCGAGTGTCCGTGCGATGGCTGTGCATATCAATGACCTTTGCAACCGCTCCTTCTGCCTGATCTCAAGGTTACTCACAGACTCCTTTCTTCTGCTGTATCCTGAGCTCAGGGCGGTCTGCCTGCTGAATTCTATTTTATCATTAAGTTGCACAACAATTTTCTGGAACGTGCGTAGCGTTCACAATTGATACACCGTGTTTAAATGCGTTAAAATAATTACGGGGACTGATGTTTTACAGCTCCAAGCTTCTAAACTGGTGAACTCACAAACACAATGCCGAAGATAAATAAATAAAAAAAATGCATCACTTAATAAGCAGGAGTTGTTTTGATGCTAAATAAACAAACACCAAGTGCTACAAATTATACTGTGCAGAGCATGAAATAGCATTTCACAATGGCCCCGTGGTGGTTTAGTCTAACTTTCTTCTTAAAAAACCCTCTATCCCACATTTATCTTTACGTACAAACATACTGCTTTACACTTTGAAATTGTAGGTCGCAGTACAAGTTGACAGTGCAGCCATAACAAAGGAAACAAGTTTACATTGTTCAAACCTGAAAAGTTGTTAAAACCATTAGGCTAGCACAACAAAATGAAATAGTTTATGACTCCTGTTACTTGTTTAATTGTCTGCTGCAGTAAAGTTGTTGCTGAATTGTTGGTAAATGTGGTGCACTAATTTGCATCACCACGGTCTACCTTGAGAGCCGGCTACACACACACATTCTCTCTCTCTCTCTCTCTCTCTCTCTCTCTCTCTCACACACACACACACACACACACACACACACACACACACACACACACACACACAGCAGGAAGGTTGTTTGTGAATAAAGTGACCAATCAAATGAGACATGACTCCTTGCGACATAGAGGGAGATGCATGGCTGTGGCTGCATAGTTTTCTGATGAAAGGGAATCAAATGTGGGTGATCACATAGCAAGTCGACACGGTGATCAGAAGGATTTTGCGGTGAGTGTGTGTTTGTGTGTGAGCCTCAGGAATCGTGTAAATGTCAGAGCTTGAGGACTAGAGGAGTTATACTGTATAGTATGCTGATGCCGATGTGCAGAAAGAGAGGAAACGCAAAGAGAAACTATGAGACAGAGACAGAGAAATGGACACAAGAGCGATTATTTGGAAACAGACTTCACCTGGAGGATAAAGGAATGAACAGAGAGAGAGCCAGTGACGAGTGAAAGCTGAGCTGAAGTGAGATGATTGTGTGTCTCTGTGTGCGTGTGTGTGTGTGTGTGTGTGTGTTTGTGTGTGTGTGTGTGTTTTTCGGGCTGATTTTCAGTTTCTCCCTGTTTGGACCAGACACTTTGATATTTTCCTGTCTCCAGAGGGAAAGACAGTTGGCTGCATGAGCCACTATTGCTCATGTTAACGGTGGCGTGTCTTATCTTATAATGTAAGATAAGATAAGCCTTCATTGATCCCCAGAGTGAAGATTTGGATTGTTGCAGCAGCACCCGAACTGAGATAAGTACAGACAAATAGAGAAAGTAAAAATAAAAGGTATTTAAAACTGAAATAAGAAAATGATAGAAATTAAGAGCTGTACAAGAGCAATTACAGACAAAATTACAAGGCAATTTGACAGAGGTGTGATGTTGATAACTAGCAGCTAAGTCAGCAAAGCTTATAGTATAAACAGCATACACCAGACTAATTTATAATACGAAAAAGTGATACTTAATGATACTTAGTGTTCATTTGCATTATTATATAACTATAATATAGTATATCATTAAATGAAACAGTATAAGATGATATTGCAACATATATAATAATATGGGATATACAATATACCACATGGTAAAAGGGTGGGGCCGGGGGAGAGTGTTGGGTGCATTGAGTTGTGAACATCCAGCAGTGGTTGACATGTCGTGGAGGGGGGTTGGCATTCCTGACAGCCTTTCAACTTAAAATGACAGTGAGATGAGAAGATGGATATCAATGTCATGTCTTCTGTATAAAGTACAAAGCTAGTGTAGTTTAGTAACCTCTCAACATTTCAGTGACGACAAGCACGTATGCCATGTCAAGTGGTAACGTGTTGTAAGCTACTTTTTTCACTTGGTGCCTTAAGTACACAGCTAGCCTGCCCAGATTTATATTGACATTTTTTCATTCTCAGACAGAAAGCAATAAAGTATATTTCAAAAATGTTGAACTATTCATTTAAACTACAGCAATTAATATCAACTAATTGACACTAGGCTTAAAGTTCCATATTTGTCATTGTTGCTAATGCATTAGTCTCAAATATGTACCACATGGCAAATTTCTGGAAACATTGACAAAAAAAGAAAAGAAGAAAATCTTATCCTTTGTGTCTAACTCCCATGCAGGATGCATATCCTCTATCCCATCCTCTTCCCTCAAATCTCCTCTCCTCCCATGTCTCCTCTGTAGCTAGTTCGCCCTGTACCTGTTGAATAATTGATAGCTGTTTTGGTTTCCGATAAGGCGTTTGGGGTTCGCAGTGTGGGCTTCTGCTTTCCTCACGGCAGATCACACGGTTCAGTCCATCCTTTCACTTTTCCCCTTCTTCACTCTGCCACAGTCTTGTTTTTTAATCTCATCTACTACTATTCCACATTATTCTGACATGTGCCACTCTCACACACATTCTCTGCAACACGTTTGCATGCATGTACTGTATTGTAGCAAACAACCATTCCAGGTTTTTTCATGATAAGCTCTGGATATCTATCCTATTCTCCTGACAGTGATAAAAAAAAAAAACATAAATACAAATTTTCTTCTGAATATTACCATGGAAACAAAACCCATAGAGGACGAAAAATAAGTAAATAGGATAAGGTATTTAACATGCCTCTGGGAGGTGGCTCATACTGCAGAAGCCTGCAATAACATGCAGGTTGTTGAATGGGATTTGAACACTTTTAGAAAGGTGGGTCAAAATGGCAAGGATCATATCCCTGTTGGTTAGTTTTAAGCTCAGACTGTCATCATCTGAGATAAGGCAGGTCAACAAAGTTTGTGACTTTGACACAGGATACTGCTGATCATTTCCTAACAGATAATTGTATATCTTTTTTAGTTAGAAAACTCATTCAACCTCACATGATCTATTTGCATTGAGCAATGTTGGCACTTCAGCTACTTCATAGTTAAAGGTCACTCTTAACTCATTTCAAGTCATTCATTATTGATGTTGTTTTGTCTGCCCCCCCCCCTGCAACAAATTGCAAACAGATCACTTGAGTATCCCAAAATGTATTGGTGTATTAATATGCATGTGCAGAAACTCCCTTACAACCATCCTTCTTTATTTGTTCCCTTGGCCTCTGAGGCTCTCTGCTTTGCTTTCTCTCATTTCCGTTCTGCTAACTCTGTGAAGTAAAGTGTTTAGAGCTCTATATTGGTGGTTATCCGCCCAGCATGTGGGGAATTGAAGGAGATGGGTTAAAGAGAGAGAAGAGTTCATCAACCCCAGGACAACAAGTCAATTACTCCTGATTTACCACATCAATTCCACCTGTCCTGCAGTGTTCCTACATACAAAAAAAACACACACACACACAATTGCTCAAACAGACACATGCAGACACACCGACTGCCGATTTACTCAAAGCTCTCTTTAACAATTTTTCCGTCTCTCTCTCTCTCTCTCTCTCTCTGTACTGCAGTATAGAGAGACAGGAGCGGCAGCAGTATCAGGTCTTACATAACTACATCACTGCATTAACGAGCCCATCTGCCTCTGACTGGTGCTTACACTTACAGCTCTGGTAACATGATACACACTTACAAGAGCACAAGATATAAGACCACCCATCTGAACTGTCTCTATTAGCCGGCTGACCAGGTGAAAACAGATGTAAGGTTCCCTATTGTTTGTCTCTACTCAGGACATTTTCATTGTTTAATGGGAAGTATACTCCTTATCAATGCACCTGGTTTGTAGTTTTATTGCCAGTTTTTACTTTTACATCCAATGGGAAAAGCTATAGATATAAACACTCCGTTGCCAGTTTATAACGTACACATAGCAAAAACTATTGCCATCTAATACAACAGTCCTGCAGTAAATCCTACCCTAATGACTGTTATAATGTTTACTGCTTTAGAGGTTCTAACATCTAATATGTCCTTATTTATATAAAATTGATGAACAAATACTAGAAAGACTTCTCAGTATGGCTCAACACAGTTCAACTGCACCTCCAAAACAATTTCAACATAAATGAACAATACCTTTAACACCTAATAAACTGGCAAATGGGTGTAGATAGTCTTTCATCTTGTGTGCTTGTCTTTTATTTGCATTGCTTCTTTTTTACTCCTCTGTCTAGAGCTGTAACAATCAGTCTATTTATAGACAAACAGAATTAATTCAATTAAATTGTATTCATAGTATCAATTCAAGAGTTAAGAGAGTTATTTTGAAACACTTTAGATTTAGAAAGAGTAGGTCTAGACCACACTCTATAATTTACAAGGACCCAACAGTTCTAGTAGTTTCCTCCAGAGCAAGCAACAGTGCAACAGTGGAGAGGAAAAACTCCCTTTTAGGAAGAAACCCCGGACAGACCCAGGCTCTTGGTAGGCGGCGTCTAACGGGCGGTTGGGGTTGAAATGAATAGTGGCAATAATATAACAGTAAAAGATAATGGAACAGTGACTAAAATGATAGTTTATAGTAGTTCATGGCATAGCAGAGCACTGCACAGCATTAACAAGTTTGATAATTAAGTATTTGTCATACAGTGTTTGAGGATCTCTTTTTGCCTTTCAAATACATCCTATTGGGCACTAGAAACTTGCAGTGTTTATTTTTCAGTCTTCTCAAGTTTTATCAGCTAAATTATAAAGCAATAAATCACTGAGGGATTAATGAAAAGAAATCATTACTTGCAGCCCCTCTGTCCGTTGTATTACATGTACTGTATCTGTTTCTTTTTTTTGGGGGGGGGAGATGTGTTGTACAGCATACTCCTTCACTCCCAACACACACACACACACACACACACACACACACACAGGCATTTGCCAGGACTCACTATTTGTGTTTAATGAAGCTTATCTTGTTCCATTTTTAGTGATGCTAAATCCAAGTCCTGACTAAATTCCTAAATTAGACCAAACAAATATGGAAGAGCCAAAAATGACTTCACATTTCAAAGCCCACACATAGGTGCACCGGCTCAGCACACAAAGACACTGACGCATGAAATGGCTGAAATTAGAAGAAGCCTCTATTTCGTGGCAGGCTGTGTTTGATGGCAGGAAGTAAAAATGGAGTGATGTGAGAGAACAGGAGATGAGGGACATGTGAGAAAGTGTTGTTGTCTGCTGCCACAGCTTGTTTGTGTCTTCAGTCTGAGTCTCATTATAACATGTATGCGTATGAGCCCAGTGTGCGTGCATGTGGATTCACGTGTATGTATTACACTTACATAACAATCTGATGCTCAGCTGGGAACTATACAGATAAATCCCGGAATGGCCTTTTATTAGCGTGGAGGTTTTCGGGAACACAACTAAAAAAGTAATCAGAGAAGAACTTTTCCACAGCTATAAAATTCATAAATGTGTACCCACTCTAATATTCAAGTAAATCAGCACCATTATTATACATCCCTGCACAAACCTGCAGTCATTTTTATGACAGTACATTTATAGTTTTGACACCGCTGATGCTCCACCAGAATAAGTAAGTCATAATACTTCAGGTGGGCTTTTACATATTTTATTTTAAGCTTCTTTTTTTCTAGCTATATTAAACTCAAGCCTGGAAATGCTGAAATTAAAATTTTGCTGGATTATAAATTACAATAAATGGAGTAATACATACAGTATATTGTTGATGGTTTAAATGGTAGACGTATGTTAGGACATATCAAACAAATCAAGGGGATACATTTAAAACCACAAACCAACAGTGAGTGTGTTTACATGCACACCAATATTCCCCTATTATTTAGAACATGACAATATTCCAAATTTGATACAAGTTCAAGACTTTTATTTGTCCCCGAGGAGCGATTAAACAGGAGGGGCAGTAGCAAGAAGTTGACATACAGTACATGACAACAAAGACGACAACATCGATCAAAATACAGGATCATACCAGATGGGGAAATAAATACAACATTAAAGGTTTACGTCCAAGTATGCCTTATGTGCAGGCTTTACCTAATCATTACAGAGTTAAGCAGAGAGATAGCAGAGGGTACGAAAGAGAATTTATATCTATTTGTTTTGGCTGGTGGCTCACTGAAGCAACCAGTCATGTAAACAGCATATTCCGGTGGGATATCGGAATAAGGCCTTATTCCAAATATAGCATTTTTAATAAAGACATGTGGGATATTCCGGTATTATTAAGGTTTAATAGGCATTATTTGGATATGTATGCAGCGTTTTTGGAATATGCGTCTCAATCAGGGTTTTTACCACAGTTTACTGCCTCTTGCCTGCTGGTAAACTTGGAAAACGTTGTATTTAGCATGTCTACATGTAAATGGGAATATTAGTGGAATATTCACTTTCATTAGCCATGTAAACAGCTTAGTCGGAAAATCGCCTTTTTCGGAATAAGGGCAAAGAACAGAAAATGATGTGCATGTAAACATTGTCAGTGATTTTCTGCAAATGATAATAGAGATCTTATTGTACATAATAGGCTCGAGGTATTGGCTGCAAAAATCCATAGTGAGATTTCCTTTTATGTAGCGAGCTTTGGTTTTATGTCTGTAATCATTCAGGTGGTGGAACGAGGCTGGGATTGAAACATTTCACTGATGGCATGTTAACAATTGTAAAGTACATTTTCCTTTGAATTATGTGGAGATTATTACAGGTTGATATCATAAGAATGGTTTTAAGAATGTCCACCCAGAGCAACAGTGTGCTGCGAGAAACAACATTAAATATAGTTAGCTTTAAATAAAAATGTCAAGATGGTAAAGCCACTGTTGATAGAGCTGGTTTATGGGCGTGCTGCTGTCCCATTTAAGGGGTGTTTATAGGAGAGACCCTGCCCCTGCAGCATTTGTGTCGGAGGATGCCAGCACAGTTAATGTTGAGGGTTATGGTATGTTAGAGATGGATTTCTACAACGCAGTCCAATGTGTGGCAACTTACAGAAGTGATTGTTACAGTGGTGAAAGTGAGGAAGGGTGAAGACATCTACAATGCACCCTCTGAACTCCCTCTCCCCCTTTTACCAATGCTGCATTAATCTTCTTAAGCTGTCAGCATGACCTAAAACTGATGATGCACAAGTGAGCAGAGAAGAGAGAAAAACTCCTACCAAGTAGACAACAGCTTGTGACTAATACTGAGTTTAGCACATCTCACCAGGCTCATAACTGAGTTGTAGCACCAATGCCTTGGCACAATTAAATTACTGAGAAAGGTGCTTACCTCAGATGTTCACTCATTTTATACAATTTTTTTTTACAGATGTGCAATTTAACAGATGGCACTGCTGGCTCATAAATTAATCTCAGCTCAGCCGCACAATGTAGGTTTTGCAGTTGTGAGTTAATGAAAGGTGTGCACCGGAAGCAGTGTGAAACAAATGCTGTGACACTGCTGGGGATGTATTCAAAAGTGAGACAACAAAAATGGGACAGAGCATGAGAGGGGTGGAAAGGGACAAATCATTCATGGTCATGAGCTTCACAGGACTGGATTTTTACACTTTTTCTTGCACCTGTTATTCAGTGATATGTTGACCCAAGAGATAATCACAACACAACAGATGCCAACCTAATAATACAGTCAATCCCAAAAAGCCTGTATGATCTGCGTTGTTGTTATGATTGCTACTGTACAGTGCTACTGCCCCGATGAGGATCTGGCTAAACTGCAGCTGTCATTAAGACGGGCTGCCTGCCCAACCAGACAAGCTGTGCCAGCCCAACCACCACTCAATCACCCTGGGAGGGAAGGAGGGAGGATGAGTTGCGAGGTTAAAATAAAAGAAAGAGCAAGTGGTGAGGTTGAGAAAGTTCAGAAGAAGAGAGTTGAAGGAAAACTGCAGAAAAGACCAATAGAGGTGAAGGAGAAAGAAAGGGATGCAGATGCTTAAGCAGGAAGGGAAAAGGTGTTGGATTTAAGAAGCAATAGCTGATGAGAAGGAGGAACGGATGTATCAGGAAAAATACTGAAGTATGAGAAAGGTGGAGCAAGAAGTGAACCGAGAAAAAGCAGATACAGATGAGGGTGGGGTTGAAGGTGATTGTGGGCACTGAGAGTGACAACATGAGGAGAGGAAAGGTAAGAGAGTGATTGGTAAAAGGAGGTAGAGTGTGGAGGTGAAGGAAAATGGTGTTACACTGTTGAGTGATGAAAAGGCCATAATGTAAAAGAGATGGAGCGGGATAGAGGAGATGATGGTGTCAAACATGTTTTGGTTTGAGATCTCAGCCAGGCAGATCAATACCGCTGCAATCAGTCTTGAAATAGCCATAGTGGTATGCAGCCGCACAAAATACAGTGCACAATATTTAGCAGAGAGTACCTTCTGGCAGACTTTTAGCACCTGGTACAAACACTAGGCCTTGTGGTCTGACTGCAGTTAACATCTCTTAATGAACTAGACCAAATGCCACGGTAAACATTAAACTGGGGATGCATGACGATGAATGTTTTGACCTTTCAAACCAAACAAAACACTCTATATTGTGCATCCCTTTCTTTCTCTCTCTGCTACCTACTGACTAACTATCTATCATACTCATCTAATGCCCTCTCCCTCTCTCTCCTCTCTCTGAATATGTGTGACTAACATCATGTCAGGCAACAACTCTCAGAGCAAATCATTCGTCCCCAAGGCAGATTTCTGCTGCGCCGCTCAAGATTTAGGGCAACCAAAATTTGTCTATATTGCAAAGACAGGTTATGCTTTATCTTCACACGGACTGAGGATGAATCTACGCTGGAGAGAAGCTCCTTGATACTTGATACTAGACTAGGCTATTAAGTTATTAACATACACCTATTTTACTGCCAAGATAAATGTTTCCCGTAAGTTAAAGTGAGTCTTTAGCTAAATCTAATCAGTCAGTGGCCATTGATCTGGCCACATGCAATCCTGAAACGCTTCAGGTTTGAATTGAACAGAAGCAGCTACATTCACATTAATTGACTCAGAAGTTAGAAAAATGAATTGATATGGACAACTCCCAGGAACTGCTGTAGTGCCACAAAGCCCAATGTAATTTATTTACATGGAAAGTTACCTGAAGCCATAAGGGCTGCAAGAAAAAATATTGATTTCTGTGCCTAAAAATGGGCATCAAAACAAACCTATTTTTTCTGTCAAAAAACAGAAGAGGAATCAGTTTTTAATTCACTATTGTAGACAAAAAATCTATTTGTCTATCCTATTATAAATGTAAAAAAGTGAAACCATTAAAAATATGACACTAATACGGAGTGCCGTGATTCCAGCCTCTCTCTCAGGATGGGTTCTGGTCTGTATTTCCCCCTGCCTGCTCCTACCTGCCCCATCTCTTCCCATCTGTCTCCACTGCTAGTCTTGGGGACCTTACACGCTCTGTTCGCCCACAGGTCAAGACAAGCTATCTTCTCTAACTGTCATTCCACAGGCATTTCCCCAGACACGTTCATGGAAGAGGTTTTTCATGTAGTAACTGTGCATGTGTGCTGCTTCTTGTATGTGTGGCAGTTGAGTCTGCTTCCAAATACGTTTTGTGTGTGTGTGTGTGTGTCTTAATAGATTGCATATGTTTCCATGATGAAAGGAAAAGTAGGATGTGAAGTAAATAAAGTAGCCAATTGTGATGTTAAAATAGTGCAGCCAGAGATGAAGGGACTTAATTCCTCCTTAATCATTCTGAAATGTCACCAGAAAAGAGGGGTATAACATGTAATCCACTTCTTCAATAATATGTTGCCAATCGTTTGGATGCTAGTTTTGGGTTTTTATGATGACAAGGGGTCTCTTTTATAAACATGGCGTACGCACAAAACGGGGCTGAAGATGTGCGTACGCCACTTCCCACGCAAAATTTGTGATTTATAAAAAACAAACTTGACCGGAGAATGTGCGTTTCTCCAAGCAAACCCTGACCCATGCGTACGCACATTTTGGAGACAGTGGGAATTGGCATTGCAGATGGTGAGGTGGCTGTCTGACGTCAGACTGCAGAAAGTAAATGTGGGAACAGGGCGGAATAAGAGGCTGATTCATGTACGCACACTTGTAGGTAATCTGGGATTTATACAGGGAACATTGCTTACAGGTGTGCATGCACACTGTTTTATCAATCAAAATCGTGTAGGCTTTTGGGCGTACCTACACTTTTACTAAGGATCCTACGCACAGTTTTATAAATGCAAAGGTAGATAAATTGGATTAAATGTATAGAATAGATACTAAAAAACAAACACTGTTGCAACATTATTTCTTCCGGTTTTTAAACACCCAATTCCACACAATCTCTGTGTTGACCTACGAGCCTGTTGTGTTCCAGAGGTGACTTAGCACCTTAAAGAGTTAGCTAGGTAATACCTCGTGGAATAGGAGTCAGTCAGCCAGGCCAGAGCACAGATAATCCCTTGCACTTCTCTCATCAAAGGGGACAGGCCATCCACACAGTCGTCTCCCAGAGAGAGAGAGTGAGAGAGAGAGGATGGAGTGGGAGAGACAGAGAGGAGGGGATGTCATATATTCCCTGTTGTCACAGGGAATTTTATGGTTCAGACCTGTGATTCTCAGGGGAGTTTTATGGGCTGACCAAAGATGGACAGCTTCTATTCAAAAGTAGAGCTGTCTCATCACTTCCCAAGGTGTACGTAGAGTGTGCGTGTAGTTTGTGAGTTTTGGCCCACTTGTGCCAATCTTCCCTTTCTTTACTTTAAAAGGCATATTTCATCATCCTGACAGATTATTGTTTATCAATCCCACTTTGTAAGAGCTGATTCATGCTCTGCCGCTGCCTTCCAATCAGACCTGCATTTTTAATTTAACGCTTCTCCCCGAGTTGCAGGTTGTTTCTCTTTTCTGGGATATTAGCTGTGTCATTTTAACGCACCAGCACAATTACTTTTAGATGCAGTCATGATGTTTTATTGGTGGATTATCAGACTTGTCTACTTACGCAGTTGTTTTTACAGCCTGACAAAGATATTATCGCAGGATGACGTGAGAGTTGTAACATGTCATACATAAATGTTCGAGTAAACTCTCCAGTTACGTTGCATTAGTGAGATAAACATGTTCTCTAGAGATTATTCATATTTTGTTTTAATTATGAGATGTCTCACTACACAATATGCCTGTGAGCATCAATTTATTTCTAAATGAGCCACTGATATCCAAAGCACAAGCATGCATGGGCCCATAAAGATGTGTGTGACTGCTCACACAAGCACACACATATACTGTATAGCACCTAATGCAAATACTTAGCATAAATGTAAAGGCCACAAAAAATGATTTTCTCAATCATCTTACTATCATTAAGTCCTTCATCAACAGACAATTTTCTCTCATCTCACACATCTCTGTCTTTTGTTCTGGGTTTTCTTACTGGAACAACAATGGGTGGAGTTGTTTGCTTATGTTGCTAGCCCCTGCGGATCAAATCTGATCAAACCACACCCTCACATCCCTGATGGAGATTGTTAAACTCTTAATAAATAATAATCAAAGATGTTTGTTTTTGAAATCTCACTTTGATGTTTGCTCATTTAGTCATGGATATGTAATGGTATAGAGAAAAACGTAAGATTTAAAACCATTTTTAATGCATTTTTTGGAGGAAACATCACACAGATAACATATCAACAAAGTGTTCTTTTTGAACAAGCAAAATATTTACTGCCAGTACAAACTATTTTGCAAAAACATTCACACTGACTATCTTCAAAGAAACAAGGAGATGATTTCCTTGTCTATTACAACGCACATGTAATCATATACACAGGCTTTACAGTGACTGTAATAATTGTGGTCATAGTGTACTTTTGTTTCTTTCAGCTTATTGGATTAACAGCGGCTCTGACAATGCACTTTGCATCACCAATAATAACAACCATCACAGATAAATGACCTAAAATTCAGATTTTTTTGAAAGTTTCAGTCAAAGGGCAAGAGCTTAGAGCTGCCATTATGACCGAAATTCAATAATTATACAAGACAAAAATGGGTTGTTAAAGGGGAGACATGCAAATGTCTCCATTAGTATAAGAATCATCAGAACGTGCAGGAACATAATAGCCACAGCTTGCCATCAGTGCTTAGTGAATATTGGACACCAGCCGACAGGGACAGAACTATAAAAGTTCCATAGACGTTTACCATAACAGTGTTGTATTGACAGGATGCCAGGTAATGTAACATATTAGGGCTGCAATTAACGATTATTTTCATTATCCACGAACGTGCTGCTTTCTAAAATAATAAGTTAGTTGTATGATATATAAAATTTCCTCCTTCCTCCTCCTAATTTATTTTAAATGACATGGAAAGTTGAAGTGTTTTCTGAAAAGTTTGAAGCTCATGACAGAAGTTGCCCTGAGTGGAGTGGGGGATAGTTGTATCACTACTGTAAGGAGAGATAAACAGTTATGATTGGATGGAGATATAGAAGCCATAATGATGATGTAGTTATTACAGAAAACACATTGACATTGTTTCACCTTTGGTTTCTTATACAGTTGGTGATGCATAAATAGATGCTTACTCCTAATTTCCACCAATTGCGGAACGGCTGCGGAGTCATTAGGTTTCCATTAAAGTCAACGTGTGTATTTCTACTGACTGTGGAACGGCTCCGTTCCGACTCCGTTCCAGCTCCGGCAGTCCACAGCTCTGCGGAGCAGATACGCAAAGCTTCTATTTTCGTCAGACGCCGGAGAGCTTCACAGCGATTCAGCACACGGCAGATGAAACAAAATAGAACATCAGGTTCATTTTCAAAATAAAATAGACCGTTCTCACGGCGGATCATATTTCCCTGCGCTACACCTTGAAAACACAGCACAGAGTCGTTTACCCTCTACTCCACTGGATGGAACCAAACTGTTGTTGTTTTTGTGGTTTTATTATACACAAATTTGCAAGATCTTGTGGGTCCTTATGACTTCAGCTGTCTGTCATGGCCGCAGCCGTTCCGCAACAAATCCAGACCTGGTTGGTGTTGACGGACGGCAGAGCACGGAGCCTACACGCAGCCATTCTGCAACTGGTAGAAATTGGGGGTTAGTCTACAGTTGTTCTAATTGCTAAAGTACTCAGTGTAAGAACATCATCATAGTAAATATTAAATGCAGTGAGGTTTTCTAAAGGGAAAGAGCAGCTCATTGTGCTAGATTCTATCACAGACAGGCATAAAAAAGTATTGCATTATTATTTTTAGTCTTTCAATCGCCACTGCAGATACTTCACTCATGCTAACACATACACACACACACACACACACACACATACACACAACAAAGTATATAAATGAAGTTTATTTTACTGAGTATGTTCATTGACCCTGTCACTGTGGTATTCCAGATTAACCAATCAATTTGCCTACATCTGGGAGGAAGCCAGAGAAACACTAAGCCTGTCTACAGAGGGGCATCATGTATTATGGACAGACCAATTAAGAAAGGGAGACAGAACTCCAGATGGAGATGAGACACTGTGACAAAACTGAAATATGGGAAGACATCTACACAGAGTGACTATGCATAAAGTCAGACTGATTGTGAAAGAAGACAAGAAGAAAGAAGAGATGGAAAAAGAATGATTTGAATGGATGAAAAATAAAGTGTCTCATCAAGCCAACAGAAAGAGATTGATGCAAACGAACAACGTTAAAGTCAAGAGAGTATATGAGCAGAAAGGGTTTTTTGCAGTGGTATAAGCTAAGTCTGATAACTATCACTCATCCAGTAGGGAGGGGGATACAGTACAGTGGAGTAGATGCTGTTTTAGAATACAGAAGCACAGCTGTTGCCTACAGCTAAAGCAGAACGATTACAGCTTAACTCCAGCTAACATCTGCCACTCTGAGTTGGGGAGAGCAGACCGCTGGAAAATACCATAGAGAGAAGAATTAAAGACAAGGGCAGGGGTCCCTTATGCTATGTCACACTGTCCATACTGTCTACATGTGTTACCTTTCCAGAGGTTAAAACGAAGGAAGCAAAAGACGCGAATGGAGAAAATGAAATAAAACATCGACAGATGCAAGAAGAGATTTTGCACCAAAGACACAAGGGTCTACAACTCTACCCAGAGAACTGGTCGGCTGTGAGCGTGCATGCATGTCTTGTGTGTGAAAACAGAGTTGGCCTCATTAGGAGCTTGTTTGGGTAGGAAAGGGCAACACCACCGTGAGAAGGAGGATCAAGAGGGAGCAAAGAGGAAGCTTAAAGTACAGCAGGGATTGAAGTCAGATTGAAGGGTAGTCTCTGCGAAGACTGAGAGAGAAGGACATCAAAGAACTGCAAGAAATACAAAGTTAATGGGCTATGTGCAGGGCCATTCATGTAGCCTTGAATGAACAAAATATTTTATGTAAGTGGAAAAGCAATAGGGATCCAGAGGAAATTATTTAATGAATTAATCATAGTTATGCTTGCCATAAAGAATACATTTCACATCGCCATAAATTATTTCAATTATCACTCATGGATACTTTTAATGAATACAAAAAAAAGAAAAAAAAAAGGATTGGAATGACCACAATCCTGATGGTTTTAAGCCTTGCCAGGAATTTGTTCTTACTGAGAGTGGTGC
Source organism: Etheostoma cragini (assembly GCF_013103735.1). Lineage (NCBI taxonomy): Eukaryota > Metazoa > Chordata > Actinopteri > Perciformes > Percidae > Etheostoma > Etheostoma cragini. Next base: position 15,442,862 of record NC_048419.1, on the reverse strand, counting down.
TTGAGGAGAGGTTAAGTGGTCAGTCAAATTTTAAAAGTTAGGGTTAGGGGTCATTTTCTAACTAAACATAGCTGTAGTCAGGCTCAGGTTAAAAGGTTTATCCCCATGATACCATGAATGTGTCCAGCAATTTTTAAAGTAATATGTCAATCAGACTAACGCCAGGAACACACCGCACCCTGCAAAGCCGTGAAGCGTAGATTCGTGACTGATCACGCGCATGTGTGTGAGTGACTCACTGTCTGTCTGTCTGTCCACCTTGTGCCTAATCGCGTGTCTCCCTGTAGACACTGCTGAGAAGTCAAGACAGCCAACATCACCATAAACCTGGGTGTTTTATTTAAAAAGAAAATTAGTTTATTTGGTAAAGTATCTAGCTGCACTTCCTGTATGTGATTACCTGCCTGGCTCGACACATTCACTTGTGGTTCAGGAGAAACAGAGGAGACGCCGAAACGATTTGCTGCAGCGCGCGGGCCGGACAGCAGGGCCGGCAATTGACTAGGCCTAGGGCATCAAATGTGTTGGGGACGCCGTGCCACCCTTACGTCTACTTCCCATTAATAATAGAATTAGAATGACAAGCAAAATAAAACGTGTTTACTAAACATGATCATCCTAGGGCGGCCCCTCAGCCACACGTTCACATGTCAACCTGATTAGTAGACTGAATTGATGATTGTCGATCATTTCCTAATTAAGGGATAACTTCAAACTAGTGATTTAGTTTGAAGCTCCCCTGACATGGCGTATCCAGTCCTTGGGTCATCACTTAGTGTCCAGTCTCGCCTTAAAAATAGAGACAAGCAGCGGCACAGACCACGGAGTTGATGCAGCGCACCTTCCGTGGTCTGTGGAACTTCAGGTTTATAATGGCCACGCACTGCTGTGGGCATGCTGCGGCTGATGTGCCCCTATTTCTGCCCAAGTTTTGGGTTTCCACCTCCGATGTAGAGCAGCGTACAGCCACTTCCCTTAACTGTCTCATTCAGAGACCAGCGTCTCTGTCAGGAGGACTGAGAGCTACCGTATCAGCAGAGCAATCAAGTAATCCACAGCAGACTATGGTGCAGGTGGATTATTTTCTGAAATATTGTGACTTCATTCTTGTAAAAGCCTATTGTATTATCACTATGTTTCTCAAATATCACAAATCTCAAAGAACACAGATGAGATATATTTCTAATGTGCACAAAGTTCTGAACGTGAGCAGAAATCTTGCTATAACACAGATGAAATATAACAGTCCAGGGGTTTATTAATAATTTAAAATTAATTTATGTATCATTTGGTTGAGGTGAAGTCATAAAAATTCACCAGAATGCACGAAATGAAGTATTTAATGCTCAAAACCTTCAGGGGGTGGACCCCCAGACCCCTACATCATAAGTCACCATGCACACAAATCTGGAAAAGAAAACACTGGCCTTTGGGTTGCCAGACCAGTTATGATAAGACCAAATGTTGGTGCCATCTAACTTACTGTACATTCAAGCTAGAAAGGGGGGTTGTGCAGTGGTTGATACTTTGGCCTGAAGGTGGCACTAGAGGGGAAAGTTAGGTTGAGCAAAAACCTAATAATTCATCATCTGGGGACTATGATTGTCCTCAGCAAATTTAATGTAATTATGGGCGTTGGGTTTTGATATCTTGTGTACAGAATTGACAATTTGACCTGAGAGTAACACAACAGGGAAGTGTGCGGGTCAAACAAAACACCCGTTGTTTGGATACTCAGAAAAGTTTATGTAATTAAGTTTCATTATGTGAAGAAATTTGGGAGATTGGAGGGTATTACTAGAAGAAATATCACAAGGAGTCCAGAATGGTGAGATTTCACCCTTTTTGCATAAACAAACTTAAGACATTTGAAGGTGTCTGTCATCAAGGTTTGATATTTCTTTCATACAGGTAAATATTTTCCCCAGTGGTGGCACTAGAGGAAAGAGAGTGAGCTAAAACTAACATCAGGATTGATCCTACTCATGGATGTCATGGGGTCCCCAAAATCAGTATTATGTCTTTTATCCAGAATAGCTTTCAATATGACAAGTTATGTAGTGGTATAGGGTGGGCACATAAACTGACTGACACCTCCAACCTTTGGAGAAAGTGTTTGACAGTCACATTACACACAAGAGATGTTATGGATCTTTGCTTACACTGCCTGAAAGTAAATCAGATGCAAGTTAAAAGACAAAGAACATGTTCATGTGAGAGTTTTTATTTGTGCGAAGTTTTGTTTACAGTGTAAGCTTTGGAAAAATATGCTGTTAGGTTGTTGTGTTAACAACCTAACAACCTTGTGATAACTTTCACACCTTTAAACTTTCATACAGACGCACACATACGTCCCAGCATGCACCAGACAGAAGAAAGAAATAAACACTGAATAGGTGGAACTCTGATTAATAAGCACTTTTTTTTCATTTGATACAGATTTGACTAATATTTCCTTTTAGTCATGCTCAAAATACAACAATAATACAATAACAACAAAACAATAAAACTACTACAACTAATAATAATAGCATTGTAACTGCCGTAACATAGCTATTTGACTATGGTGCACATCATAATACTTGTACTGTGAGTGCAAGATCAAATTCAAGTCTAGTAATCTTTGTCACAGAGCCTAAGTAGACGGCAAATTAAAAACCTCAGCGAGAGAAAAGAGGAATTTGGAGCAGATGAGGTGAAAAAAGAAAATGGGGCTGCAGTGGCTTTGATGTTTCCGTACATCATCCCTGACAGCCATGCTGCAATGGGACTACGAATTTTCCCCTTATTTAAGCGGTGAATGTGAAGAGTCTACCTAGTTAACATGTAGGAAAACAGAAAATAACCATGTAAAAGCAAGCAGACTTCAATGTAGAGCTTTGGTTTGTCTAGAGGTTTCTATTGAAAGTGGGATTATGTCTGAGTGGCTGCAGAGGTTGACTCACACATACTGTATTCCATCTGTATATTAATACCTAAAGAGTTTCTTAGAGAACAGTATACTACTGTAAGCATTGCAATATTTGTTCTCATTGTTTAACAGGCAGTTGGCTCCCAATATATAAAGCAGCTTGGCAACAGTATTCCTTTCCCAAGTGGATTTTATTCTGCTAATATTTTTTTTTCTCTATGTCCTCAACACAGTCACCCTGCACCCTTACTTATAAAAGTGTCACAAAGACACATGCTCTCAAACACAGCCTAAATACACACATATGCATGTGGTACAGAACAACAGGTCCACAAAAGAATGAAAATGAAGAATTTGCCTCTCCACACACAAACACACAGACAGAGACCTATGGAGGTCAAAGAGGACATGCTGCAGATTACAGGGAGGAGGTTTCATAACACTCTGTCCAGTGCCAAAATACACAGAATTAGACACAGAGTCTATGGGGCTTATGCTCGATAATAAGAACTGAGGAGCAGTGTAGACAGAAAGTAGAATCCCCTTGTTCTTTTGGTGTATAGAAACACAGGCCTAAGGCTGCATTTTACATAGCATCTGGTTATACTGGCGATTTTCCGCATGCTTATATGACGGTGGGAGTGCCACTTAAGTGGCCCATTTGTATGAATTCCTGTTGTGTTCTTTAACCCCCCCAATGTAGAACAAGAAGGCAGATATTTAGAAGAAGATATTTTACAATTTAGTTTTTCATCAGGTCGTTTTTTATGATCTGAACATTTCTGACTGCACTTGAAGGCAGCTTAATTTCACGGAGAAAGAGAGAAAAGAAACAGAGGAACTGTGCTTTGTGCTGGACCTTGTTGCAAGAAACATTCAACTGTTATGTTGTTATGTTGTTATGTCAGTTTCTACCCACAAGCCATTTCTCTGACTTCTTACCATCAGTGTCAGGTTCAATTCTGGTCAATAACCCAGTAATCAATGTCTCTACAGCACCTGTTCACTGGTTCCACTTATTACTCCACTTATTTAGTTTAAGTCATCATTCTCATTCTCATATCTCACTTATTTACTATTTAATCATCATTCTCATTCTCCTATCTCACTTATTTACTATTTACTCATCATTCCCATTCTGACATCACTCTTATTTGTTATTCATTCTTCATTCTCATTTGCTATTTCAGAACTGTCCATAATGTTCATACTGTTCATATAATAAATAATAATAATATACATTAATATATATACAATAATATATATAATAATAAACATGTAATATAATAACATAATACTATTTATCCCAGTATCCTTACACTATGCTCCATATTTAAATCATTTTTATGTTCACTCATGCCTCTTTATTGTTCTGTCTGAGTATGTATATATTGTGTGTATTTATTAGTGTGTACATTTTTGTTTTGGTTGTTTTGTGTGTAAGCACAGTGGGAGCAACAATGCTCCAAAGAAAAATTCCTTGTATGTGTCCTTATACATAGCAAATAAAGCTGATCCTGATTCTGATTCTGAATTCACTGCTTAAATTTTGTGTTTTCTTGTGGCAGCAATAGAGGCAGTGATGTTTACTATTTACTGTAAGGGACACTCACACTGCGTTAAAACAGACTGACAAGTCTGGTTGCAGATTACATGATTTCAGCTTGACGTTGGGTTGCGTTTCTCCAAAAGTTAAATATGTCACAATGTTTTGCTATTTTTGGCACCCCCCTGCAGTCCCCTTCACCAAAGCCTTAACATACTACGTCAATTCAAAATAAATGAAAAGACTTACTTTTTTGCTGGACGACCACCTATGTGAAACAAGCTGAAGGGTCAAAGATTGGATACTGTATATCTTTTATTTGATAGGACAGCTTAGACATGAAAGGGGAGAGAGAGGGGGAATGAAATGCAGCAAAGGGCTGCGGGTCATAACCGGACCTGTGGCTGCTGCGGTGAGGATTGAGCCTCTGCATGTGGGCGCACGCTCCACCAGGTGAGCTACCCAGGTGCCTAGGATTGCATATTTTTCCATGAAATTTAGCAGAGGTCATGATTGAATTAGGTTTGGATGTATCATGAGATGTCAGCAATGTGTCAGATATTTCTCTATACTGTATTGCAGGTAATGTTGATGATTAGTGAGTATGCCTGCTATATTCAAATCAATACAAAATACTTTAACCGTCAATCACTTGAAAGCAGTATGTCAATATTGGATTTACAGGATATTTGCATCAATGTGACCTTAAAGGCACACTGTGGAGTATTTGACCACTAAGTTCTATGGAGCAATATAACACACACACACACACACACACACACACAGTGTGTGAGAGCGTTTTTTATACACGGATGTTTAGCTCAGGTCAACTTTCAGCAGCTGAATGAATCCTCCTTATGTAACTCTATTTCATATTTCATAATCTTCTTTTTCAGCCCTTCTGTCTGACGTTGAAGGCTTTGTAGATATAAGGCGAAAAAATGTTTGAGATGTGACAGAGGAGGAAAAAAAAGGAGGAACGGGAAGGGAGGGTGAAAGAAGCAGAGGCAAACATGGGAGTGAGCTGAAGTGACTAATGGAAATACCCAGACATGCACATAGACTCGGGTCAAACACCATTTACAGAAACTTTTCACAGTTTGCCATGGCTTTCTGATGTGCCAAAATTAGAAATGTTCCCATGCATTTGAAAGTCAGTTCAGTATACTTTTCTGGAACTGACCTGATGGTATAAACCCCACACGCTGGTGAGGTTAAACCAAATGCTAATATATACATGCAAAGGTGACTTGTGCCAAGTCTTTAGGTAAAAGTGAAAGTGAAAAAAAGCTGTCTAAGGGACACGATTCCAATCCTGTAATCCTATAAAGACACTAGCAGGAAGAGGCGTAACATTCAAACCCTCAGCGAATATTGTTTAGCCGTCATATTCATCAGAGTCTGATCCCATTTGTGGGGATCAACGCCCCGGGAACATAATCTCACAATAATCTGTCTCCGTTTTTTAAACACAAGTAATACAGCCTTTGAATCAAATGTATTATGTGTAAAAGAACAGAATAGATTCAAATTTTTATTTTACGTTAGATTCCCTGTCCAAATCAAAAACAGCACTTCTCTAATACGGTCAGATTGGCTGTTTAATGCCTTTGTGTGAGATGCTTTCTCATCATTTTTAAGTCTCCATCACCTGGCAGTTCTTACACAAACACACACACCTCCTTTCACAGGGCTGCAGAAGGGAAAGGCATTCATGCAAAACAGGCCCAGTGGGCTAATATGGATATACACAGACAAGCACATTCGTACATATGTAACATATGTTACAAATGTTATGTTTGCTTTACCAATCATTACTTAGTAATTAGTAGTTAGTTTTACTAAAGATTTTATTGCTATCACTGTATGACAATTTCAGATTTAAATTAGAAATAAGTGCCTTCCCATCCAAAAATAATTAGCTATTTACCTCTTTATTTTTGTCACAAACATGCACCCGAGCCACAATTGGACAAAATTAAGCACACCGTTGTATCAACACTGACAAACTATGAGAGGAAGCAGCAATAGAAATCTGTCCAAACTGGGAATTATACGACAGCTGTGGCAGCACAACACAGCGGTGCAGCAAAATCATTTGTAAGTAACCTGCAGAGACTCAAGGACATATGAAGTTTGCGTGGACGTAGAATATGCATGTACACAGGTGTGTTGTGTGACTTGAGAGGAGGCAAATATTCATAGATTAAAATGTATTACAATAGGCTAAGAATGTCTGCAGCAACACAATCCCCTTTGAGGTGGAAAACAAAGCAATTAAAAGCAGACATGGCAGTGTGCAGTCAGGTACAATCAGAGTCAATTTTAATGTCAGAAACTTTAAATGATACTTACAATTAGTTTTTTTCCCCACTGAGAAATAACTACACTGGATGTGCAAAGCATCAAGGACTTTGCTGATCGTCCTGATTTCCAGTTGCAGTCACATTTTAATTATCATAAGCTTTTTACGGTAACTCATCAGCTTTTGTTTATCAGCCTGATTGCATGTTCTGTTTAACGTTGTGATTGATATTTAATAAAAGGAACTCTATAAGAGATAATGGCTTTTGCCTGGATTCACATCATCAGTCACCTTGATGGAAACCGTTGTCACCCCTAATGTTTTGCACATCCAGTGCACAGCTCCATACCCGCTGTGGCTTGAGAAATGTACCAAGATCCCGTCAGCTGTGGCAGCTCTGTCCATTTTTGTATGTCACCGAATCACACTCTGGAAATCCTTTCTATTATCGCTGACAAATGCAACTCACGTCGAGATTTCCTCCACACCAAAACAGACACAGTTACTACAGACAAACGCTTTTCTTCTCCCTCTTTTCCACCCCTGTCAGCTTTCACCTCCGTGACAAACCTCTCCTGTTCATAAATCTGTGAGATCTCAGCCACTGACCACGCCAGACGGGTTGCAGTGGACGTGATAAGATCCCCAATACAGTCGTGACCTTAACCACCTGAGTCACAGCCACTTTTCCCAGCACTGCTCATAAGAAACTGCAGAGGAAATTGCGAGGAATTGCAAATTCAGCATTGACGTGACTGGCCAAGTCCCTCCATCCCAAACTTTTTCTGTCATGCACAGCCTCTAGCAATCTGCATCTTAAGTAAACACAGACCTATTTCCAAACGCTGTTAAACATGTTGTTGCATCACAGTCATAAAACTAACCTTGACTAACAACTAACTCTACACACTTTTACAGATTCAGCTAATCCACTTTCTAAATTAAACACACAAACTGATCTCATTTAGTATCTGACAAAACATTTCTGATTAACAAGTTTACTGATGATGGGAATAAAATGGGCAATGGGTCAAATGTGCTTGGAATGGGAGGATTGTCGTGGTAAACACTTCAATTAGGCAAAAAACTAAACAAATGATCATTTGTTAAGGTAGAAAATGAAGTGTCAGGCACAACTGATAGTTTTAGGCTGCAGCTATGCTTGGCAAGGGTCAGAGTGTAGGAGGTGTAGAGTCTGGCTAAACTTTTTGACAGTTAAGACATTTCTGCTGAAAAACCCAAACATTTAGAGCTCATCAATATCTGAACTCTCTTTACTGTTTCTTATAAGCATAACTGAGGTAAATGGTCATTTTAATTCCCAACACTTAACTAGATATTATTAAATGTAAAAGATGTAAGCTTGTTGATGATCATCCTATCATCCTATAATGTGGTAGCTTATTGTTGCTAGCAAATAGTAACACAGTACAGCTTTATCATTATCATGTATCAAGTACATGGCTTTCGGGGTGTACAGTAACAGTATTATGCATTCAAATAATGAATGTGCAGTTTAGAATGAAGATAAATCAAGTCTCTAGATACAAAAAGAGCATACTGCAAACATTTTGAAGAAAATTCTTTAATGTTGATAATGGTGATGATAGATCTTTCACTACTCGAAGGTTATGCACAAGGCCAAACCAATCTGAGGTTCTCCGACAATTTCAAAATGACCTTTACTTCATACAAAGAGTTTTATCTGCTGGGAAAATTGAAAGCTGGTGAACCACAAATGGACAATGCCAGGTATGCCACTGTGGATCAGAGAAGCTCAACATTTACCACAGCCAGTGTGCAGAGAAGAATTAAAATACACTATTGGTCAAAAGTTTGGGGTCACTTGGAAATTTCCATTGCACTACATGGTAGACAGAATACTAGCTGAGATCAGTTGCAGTTGTTCAGTTGTTGATCAGTTGTTTTTAACCAGGGCAGTAGATTTCAGATTACATAATGTGCTTAAATAATTGCAAAAAGGTTTTCCAATGTTTTTCTAGTCAGTTTTTTAAAATGATATTAGATTAGTAAACAACATGTGCCTTTGGATCATTTGATTAATGGTTGCTGATAATGGGCAAAGTAGATATTGCATTAAAGATCAGCCACCCATTCAGATCAGCTGGTATTTTGTTTATAATGGAAGGGTATGGAAATTTGGAAGTGACCCCAAACTTTTGACCGGTAGTGTATGTTTGCAACACCATTGGGTTTCCACTCAACATAGCAGTGCAGCTTCTGTACAGTAGTTTAAGGTTTTTATTCTCAGACCAAGCAGTGCATGAAGCTGATTCTCCTGGTCATCATCGTGTTATATCAAACTTCTTATTCAACTCATGCTCACACTTCACATCTAACATTTATTAGCATGTTTCCAGATTATGAACTTGCAAAAGTATATTCATGTGGTGCAACAAAAACAGCTTCCCTTTCATGTTTTGGTCTATCAACTGACTTCAGAGGACTGGCACTCACAGCTATATAAGGCTGTCAAAGAGCGATGTCATATCTTTTGAAGGTTTTAACAAAGTGACAGTATCTGAAATGATAGTTTTACAGTGATGGGTTTGTAAAGAAGCTGTGCTATAGCTTGATTCAGAGCTTGTAGATTTGTAATAAAACTATGAAAACTATTTTTTAAATGTCCTTGACAATGTCCTGTTAAATGCTCCAATCTGTACCTGGACGTTTCTAAAGATATTCTATGAGCAGTAGAAAACCTCATCCGGAGTGCTCAGGACCTCAGACTGAGCCAAAGGTTCACCTTCCAACAAGACAATAACCCTAAGCACACAGCTAAAATAACAAAGGAGTGGCTTCAGAACCACTCTGTGGCCATTCTTGACTGGCCCAGCCAAGGCCCTGACCTAAACTTAATTGAGCAAATGAGAGATCTGAAAAAGGCTATCCACCAACGTTCACCATGCAAGCTGACGGAACTGGAGAGGATATGCAAGGAAGAATGGCAGAGGATCCACAAATCCAGGTGTGAAAAACTTGTTGCATCATTTGCAAGAAGACTCATGGCTGTACTAGCTCAAAAGGGTGCTTCTACTTAATACTGAGCAAAGGGTCTGAAAACTTATGACCATGTGATATTTCAGTTTCTTTTAGTTTTTTTTTATAAATTTGCAAATATTTCTAAATTTCAGTTTTTTTCTGTCAAGATAGGGAGCTGAGTGTACATCAATGAGAAATAAAATGAACTTTTTAGATTTTTGGAAAATGGCTGCAATGAAACAAAGAGTGAAAAATGTAAAAGGGGTCTGAATACTTTCCATACCCACTGTAGTTTTCATCATCAGTGGCGGAGTCCGCCATTCCTGCACTGGACCAGGAATTCTGAAGAAATGATGCAGTTTAGTGTTACTGTTTGTTATTTTATATTATTGAGATCAGCCTCACTGTTCACGTTTTACTCTCTCGAGACCATAATATTGTATTAAGTGAGGTATTGCAAATGCAAATAGAACTGTTCCTACTGCCACTGCCATCAGCACTCACCACGATCATCATCAAAAATGAAAAGTTATTAAAAGTAGTCTGTGGATGCCACTGCACTGTGGAGTTACATTTGGACCCAAGATGTAGGTCAGATGGATGAGATCAACACTTTAAGACTGTTCAAACAACCAAGGACAGAGAGAGAGCCCTGAGAACCACTCAGGCAACTTTTTGCTGAAACACCACTAGATGATTTTTGCACACCACTATTTCCATTTCCATTTTTTCAATGGATGGTTAAAACATTTAGCAGTTGAGGAGTATGCACGAATAGCTTCACAGCCAAAGAAAAATAGCAAAGCAAAAGATATCAAAGTGCCTTCATCCAGGCACCTCATCAGCATCCTGAGTGGCATGACAGCAGGCACCCCAAGAGCACATCCCTTTGAGGCAGTGCCACAGTTTTTTTCCTTTGTTGCAGTTCAGCTAAAACATTTCTGAATTTTCAGATAGTTGCCCCAGTGGTTGCCTTTCAGTTGAAGGAACTGGAACACTTAGAGAGGGCATAGCATTATTCTTATTAACACTCAAAATAGTGACGTTAGACCAACTTGACAAAACCAAAGTCATGAAAGACCATCTTTGCATATCAGCATCATAAAAAAACAGGAAATTTGCTAGATGTATATAGAGTGCTTCTCTCCGACTGCCACCATCATTGAAAAGTTGATTAACGGAGCTGCTCTGATGTGTGCTACAGTCAACACATGAGCTCCCTTGAACCTGTGTTCATGTTACAGAATGCCAAACAGTTGGAGAACGTCCTTTAGATTTTACTCAACTCTCATGTGTTGATCTGCTTCACAAAATCGCAAAATCTTTGCCGGATACAAACCCTTTGTGACAGAGATGATTACAAGGTAGAAAGCATCGTTCCATTTTGTTACTTTGTTAATTTTATTACAGCGTCTCCTGCTGAGATGGATAAGTGAACAGTGAAAAAGAAGTAGTATCAGAACTAAATCTGAACTGTTCTTTCTATGTGAGAGTTAATACAATTTACTACACAGACAGATACCTCTGTGCTCTCTATGTGAGCGTGCTCCCTTAAATCTCCGCCCATAGTCCAACAACACTTGGGTAGAGATGTACTGTATATCAGGTGTTAATGCTTACTCAACCTTGTCTTTTTGCAGAATTTAGCTGTGTGGACCAACATAATGCAGAATTCATTATGCATACTCTACTTATAAAAGCAGAACCATAATTACTCAACATAGCAACAGAATCTTGCTTATGAATCATGAGTTTTATAACTAGCTCTTTTTGTCAAGCTGGTCATACAGTATAATAACAATGTCTTTTTCAAAAGAAATGTGAGGCATAGTTTTCTCTTTTAAAATGTTTCTGGTAATTGTACATTCAGGTCAGTGATGTGTGCAGCATAACTGCAGCCCTCTGCTGTTGTTTCAGTTACTTATTGATGGAGAAAGTCTGTCCTTCCTCTAAAACTACATACTTTGTGAACATGTATTTGTCAATGGCATACACTTTAACTTGTTGTTTAATCTATTTTCAAAGTCATCCATCCACTCAAAAATATTTTATGCTTTTATTTACTACCCCATGATGTATGAGCTTTACTTTGCAGAATGATTTTTGTGCAGAGTTTGACACTGCAATATGTTGTTTACTCATCTGTTAAAAGTTTCTCTGTACTCACCCTAAATCTCAGTTTAACATGTGTATAGCCAATCGTGGTCACCAGTGTGATGTGGAAACCCTGAAGCCTTCACACACTGAGAATGGACTTTTCAGTGAAGTACAGTAGGAGACATATTGTATTCAGCAGTTAAAACTTTTGAAATTATCAATATTTGCATATTCATAGATTCTGGATTTGGGGCCAGGAGTAAGACTATGTGTGCAGTGCAGATGTAGCGTTAACACATTGGCCTTTTGAAAAGCTAAAATCAAATCAAATGATGCTGCAAAATGAGGTACCCGCTCACATTTGCTCTACTGTTCCGCTAATGTGACACTGGACTACAAATTCACTTTTTTATTGCTTTTGGCGCGATATGTAACTACTGCAGTTCCATCATTTAGTACACAAAATAAAAAATAAAAAACACGTCCTTGAGCTAGAGACCAAATCTCCCAAATGTTTGAGAACTTGTGCATTTACAATATGTCATCTTCCCTTAATACAAATTCAAATTTTGCTCCGTGTAAAAACTGTGGCACATGATGCCCTACAGGCAGGAGCGCCCAGTGTCAGCGGGGTATGAAGCAACAATTTTGAGTCCCCCCGACCCCAAAAAAGAATATATATATAATAAATAAATAAATAAATAAATAAATAAGTGTGCCGGACATCATCATGTTTGGCCTTTAAATAATAAATGTTGATTTTAAAAGTATATCAGCCAATGTAGGCCTACCATAATTATAAATAATTATATGGTATGTATCAGGCCGCTTGACATTAATGGTTGCCCAGTTGCCCTTGGCAACTAAACTGTCAGTGGCAACCTAATAATCACCCTTGTTCGCCACTGTGGCAACCACATTATTGTATCCCATTTTTTTCCCTTGTACTTTATTTCCATTACAATAAATAATTCATGGTTGATGGTATTCAAGCATATGCGTTGCGGATGTTTAAATTTGCGTTATGATTTGTTTACTACGTCTCCGCTAGCAGACATAGGCTAATTGTTATATTTCCCACATGCGCATGGTTTTTATACTATTTTTTTCCCCCAAGAAGGACACAGGGAATAGGTTGTTCAACGGTACGTCAAACCATCCTTGACATTTAGTTTTGCGTGATCTAACTAATAGAACTCCTACCTGATGTCACCACTAGTCATTGTGTCATTGCAGCTGTAAGGGCTGACCTTTTTAAATCTGGTTCCATCCTGTCGATACAGATCCGTGGAACTAGATTGTACACTCTTGTGGAGCATAAGCTCTATTCCGCATTAGCGGACCCACAGACGGTTATTTCATGATTGGTCATAAATAGTAGAACAATTTGAGTGATTATATTCACCTTGGTGTGCTCTAGATTCATCATACATAATCAAATTTCTAGTTCTGGAATAATTTAAGTTGACAGAAAGTTACTAGTAACTATTATGATGACCAATTAAACATTGATTTTCTGATTTCAGCTTCTAAAATGTGATTTAAATATCTTCAGGTTTGAAGATGTTGGACTCCGGGATCTTCCAATGTGTGTTTTTAGCATGGCTCTAGGGATGGCTGTGTCGGGAAGTTGGTCCACCACTTTGGTCCAGACTGAAATATGTTGACAGGTGTTAAATGGATTGCCAATGGATTGGACATTCATGATTCCCAGAAGATCAGTTCTACTAACTCGACTGACTCAATTCTACGTGCCACTATGAGGTTGACAATTGTGGTCCAGAGTGAAATTGTTTCAACAACTATGGGATGGATTGCCTTGAAATTTGGTTGAAATATTCATGTTCCCTTCAGGATAAATTGTAACTTTACCTGTATCTTGTCCAAGACTTGTCTCTTTTATTATTAGCATGTCAACAAGCTAAATGTAAAAGTAGTGAACATTACCTGACCTCTTTATGTAATGTTGGCATGCAGATGTTTGCCTTTAGCTCAAAGCACCGTTGCATGTAACATGTAACACAGCTATTCACTGTTTTCTGACATTTCAAAGACTAAAGGAGTAATTCATGAACAAAACTAATCTCGAGATAAATGTATTATAAACTACAGCCCTAGTTTTGGAAATGCACAACTTGATATTTTTTTCTGCTGTGATTAGTCTTTTCTTTCTGCCTCACAAAGTGCATCTGTATGTAAAGGTACTTACGTATGTCTACATGAGCGCTGTACCTCGTTGGCCCCTGATTTTGGCGTCCTCCATTTTTATCTCTGCCTCCTATCATTCCTTTTCTCTCTGCTCTCTTGCAGTCCTCCTATTACAGCTTTCTCACGGTTTTCCCTCAGCTCTTAGCACTCAGGTAGACTCATATTGCAAGGCCAACTGGTAATTAGTGGCATTTTAGCAAGCTTGTGAATTGCCCCCAGTCCCACCCCTCTTCACCTCTCTCTATCTGTTACCAGCTTACACCCCCCCCTACCCCCTCACCCCCCCTTCATCTTCACTGTCTTTCTCTTGTCCCAGTCTCTCTCTTGTGCCCCAATTCCACATTACAGCTAAGATAAACACCACAGATGGAGTAGCTGTGGCTGAGTTCAACACTCTGCATCCTCTTCTGATTGTTCATGCTACCTTTGTGCATCTGCAATAAAAAAACAGAGGAGGGAATTATCATCACATCCGCGGTATCTTATCATGTCACATTTTCGTTGGTCTCATCTGAGCACTGTTTATTTGGCCACATTACTTGTTCGATCTGATCAAATGTAATCGCCTCGTACTGTTTTAATATTTGGCTTCATCATGTCTCCCCTGGCTAATTCCCCCCACCTCCATGTGGCTCCTCTATCATTCTGCTTGCTATGCCGCTCACAGAGACCTGTCTATTTAGAGTGCAAAGAAGGGAAAACACACACACACACACACACACACACACACACACACACTTTGAGTTGTACACTGTGCGGATATTGCCCAGATGGACGAGGAAGTTGAAGATGTGAGCTGTTGTCATCAGCAGATTAAAGTTATTGCATGATGATGGGGGAATTGCTCTACGTGGGTGTGTGTTCGCCCACACGTACATGTACACACGTACACACACAGACACACTCACACGGACTCACACATACAAACACACATGTATACACACACACACCTACTGAAGTGTCCTTAAACAACACAATGTAGCTCTTCGAGCTCCAGGGATCCTGTTTTGTTCTGTGTTCTCCACTCTGACCATTTTGTACAGATAACAACATTGAGAAGTAAGGAGTTTCCCTGCAGGAACATTGGAACTCTCACACATACAACAAACTACACTACAACTTGATTGACTGAAGCTTCTGTGTTAGCTGATTTGAGTTTGATGGCAGAACCAGATGTGTCAAACATGCTGTTGTTGTCTTTTGAGCTTAACAGACTGAGTCTGAGCAGCTCGATTAGCTTGCCCTTTGTCTCAAATGGCAGACCTCAATTTAGGCTGCTTGGCCTGGGGTGGTTGCCATGCCAATTGGTGATCAAATCCCACCGTTGCTTTTATAACCTCTTTCTTTTCATTGCTGTCTATGTGCTACATTTAGCCCAACGGGCAGCGGTTATTGTGTTTTCCGGCCTGTATTTGCTTCCACAGACTGTAGGTGTCAACTAAAGGAAGCCATTACCAAAACTATTCCTTAAAACCATTATACTTATATTTTAAAATCTTTTTATTTTGTTGTTGTTAATGTTTAGTGTGTATAAGAGGTGTTTCAATAAGTGTGTGTGTTATATCTTCAGAAGAGGTATTATAAAATGTTTTATTAAGGTTCAAACCACAAAGCGGTACAACCCTATTATGCTTTTCTGTTTTAGTTATTGTTATTATTATTATTATTATTATCATTTGTTGTCTGCCGCGCTGGCTCAAATTCCCGTGAAGTGGAAGAAACATGAAACTTGGGGGAATAACTGGAAATGGTGTGCATGTGCCCAACATGAACCCAATCGGCCACACGGTGGCTCTGTAATTGAGGCTTCAAAATGCAGACTTTAAAATGCCACGCCCCCCACACCATTAGTCTGATTTATATGAATTTTCTCACACAGGTGCAGCTCAATGTGATCTACAAAAAAAGCCTCAAGGACCATTATGGTCCACCCAGAAAAATTCCATCATTTTTAATTTATTGAAAAAGACATTTTTGAGATCTCCTCCTACACCGTAGCTCCGATTGCCACCAATTTGTCAGTGAATCATCAATGGATCAAGCTTATTACAAGCTTTACAAAGCACGTCCATATCTCAATTACTTTTCAAGTTATGGACCAGTGAACTTTGAATGGGGCGTAGCTCTGGACTTAAATGAACACAAATCAGCAACAGTAAGGCCAAGCATCACAAAACTCACAGGGTATGTTCAGATAAGTGCCCCAGTTATACCCAGACAGCTTTATATACATACACCACGCATGGGCACTACAAGCAAAAGACACGTGAGTGGCATTACACACATTTTACTATAAATCACATATTCATTGTCCAATCATCACAAATCTCTCAGGATATGTCTTCATAGGTACCTGAACCACGCCCTGAAAGTTTCATTCAAATTGAACACCAGGGGCGCTATAAATGCAAACAAACTGCAGGTGATATGGCGCAAATTAGGCTATAAATGACTAAATGTTTTTCCAATCAACACAAAACTTCCAGGAAATGTCTACATAATGACCTTACACATACACTGCAAGTCTCATTCAAAGTGACGACTAGTGTTTGCTGTAAATGCACAATTACTGGACGTGGAATGACGCAATTCAAGGTTTGAGCTGGGAATCGCAGCTTGCGGCTTTATTAGCAATTGTTTTTGTGTCAAATCAGTTCTAGGCATTTTAAACAAATGCACTGTTTGTCCAATCATTACAAAGCTTGCAGGATATGTTTTATAACGACGTTGGACCACGTGTAAAATTACTTTGAAGTCGCTATTGAGAAAAATGGTTTGAACCCACGAATCGCCGCTTGCGGCTATATTTTATGGTTTTTGCTGTCTTTGGCATTATTGTTGTTACTGGTGGCAAGTAGCCCTGATAAGAGAGAGTGTGTGTGAGTGTGTGTGTGTGTGTGTGTGTGTGTGTGTGTGTGTGTACATTCTTGCTTGTTTTTGGATTATGGTAGGATAGCAGAAGTGCTAAAGATGAAGGTTAGGGTTGAACTAATGGTTGTTAAGGCCCCTGTGTTTATCTTGTCCTTGTCAACATGAAATACAACCCCTCTCTCTCTCTCTCTCTCTCTCTCTCTCTCTATGTGTGGCAGTAGCTGTGTGTTATTGCTGTGGGCCTCGGTTGTCTGCTCACTTCTAAAAAGCCGGATTCTATGTGTATCCACCGCAGCGGATCATTGGGAAATTTAATTACCCGTCTGAAAGCTCTTTCAATCAGACAGATTACCCGCCCTGTGTGTGCGTCTCTGTGTTAATGCAAGTGTGCATTGGGGCGTGTATGTGCGTGTTTGCAGGCGTATATGGTCAGTGCGCATGCATGTGTTAGCACAGGCTGCCCACTGAGCACCACTCCTGGGAGACCAGAGAGGCAGAGAGCGGGGAACTGTTTTTTTTAATGCTTTTTTCTTACACAAGTGAAAGTATGATTAATGAAGGGTGTATTTGATCAATTTCCATCACACAGAGACAGATTTCTTGTGAAGAAAATCAAAAGAAAACTTAACCTTTGATATTCTAACCCCATACTCCTTTTTATTTAATATAAGTGCATGATACTAAGCAGCTCACACAAGAAGCAGATTCCATACCTTAGGCAAATAAAATAGCCTAAACCTCTTTGAAATGTCCAACTGGATGGGAAATCAAACAAAAATCCATTTGGTATTGAGGTCTTAGAGATGGATTCTATATATGGTACTGCAGTTTAATACTCCTCCCTGGCTTCCTTTACCCCTTTCTGCTGAGGCCTAATCCTTAAGTCATGTGGACTGACTTTATTATGTGTAGGTTTTTTCTTTTCTTCTCAACTGGACCAAATAATTCTTGTGAATTATTCCAAAACACAATAGATCCAGAGCATTCAGTTCCAGTGCAACAAAGACAATCCGGAGGCTGGGGAAAGGGATTTTGTGTTAATGTTTTTGCCTTTAACACCAGAGATCTGGGGCCAGATGTATTAACAATTTGTCTGTGCCCACAAAATGAATATACCATTACCCTACAAAAATACTGGTATTTATTTGTCTACATCCATGATGTTCCACTTCCAAGATTGCTCCGGTGCCACAGGAAATACAGCCGGAAATGTCTTTTTGCCGATGTCCGTTGCCTTCCGCTTTCTTTGTGTTGGAATTTTTGACTCTGGTCGATTTATGAGGGCTATGGTTAACTGCTCCTCAGCTCTCTGCATGGTAAATTGAGACAGCTAGCTAGACTATCTGTCTATTCTGAGTTTTCTCTTGCATGACTAGAACAACTTTTGAACACACACGTTCTACCAAAACAAGTACCTTCCGAGGGCTATTTTGCAGTGACTCTGTGCTTATCGCCACCCATGATGATTGTAATTGGTTTAAAGAAATGGCAATAATCCAGAGCATGTTTTCTTCCATCCCAGAATGCTGTGTGAACTAGCCTGACTCTCCTTTGCAGCACTGTGGAGGGAGGTCTGGCAATGCGAGACTAGGTATTTATAAAATTGGATTGTGTGGAGGATGTGCGAACCTTACGCACACTGCACATGCAATCTTTTTATTTACTTTGGAGTGTTCATGATCTTTTCTTTTTAGGCTCTGTTGTGCAGTATTTTGTCAAGTCTTTTCCAACAGGAGCACTGTAAATTAATCTCACCGATGTAATCAGAGTTGCTAAAATTGCACTACTTCTTAAAAAACAACAGCATCAGGTGTTTCAGCAAGTGCCCCAAAACGACACATGTTTACATTCTAGTGACAAAGCCCTCTAGCAGTTGTAGTTATGACAGGAGCGATAGGGGATCGCTTTTCTTTTCCCGTTTCAACCCGTGACAATCAAGATCTTCTAACTTTAACAAAGTTTGTATTTTAACCCAAACCATGAAATTTCCCTATACTCAATGTTTAAAAGATGTTGCGCCTTAACCTACACAAACCTTAACCATACACATTGTCACATCCTAGAACTGATTAATTTTTTCAGTTTTTTTCAGTGAACAGTGATTTTCCTGCTGTGAGGGCCATAGCATTGATTTAATTGATTTAATTTAATTTTTTTTCTATACTTTGTCACCCGTTTGTACACGGATGTACAAAGTTATTTAACTTAACGGAAACTGTGTTAGCCTCCACACACTGGTCCTGCAACTGGTTGCCTGTATGTTTAAAAAATAAAAAATAAAAGCAGTGTTTGATTGTACTGATACCATTTAGCTGCATGGTTGGACCCCTTGCTGCATATCAGACCCTTTGATCCGTTGTGAGTCATTATGCATCCTCGCCTCCACAGAGACGATGGCTTAGTAAAGTCAAAGACATAAGGTGAACAGGTTTTTGCTGTCAGAACCCTGGCGCTTTGGAAGACATGTCTGAAGAACAAAAGCTAAAGAAAAGTTTAATCTTAATCTTTTCAGAGGCATCAATTTAATAATTTCATCCTATTGCATATCTTTAATATGAACTATTATCTGATCGTGTTTTACTTTAAACAACTTTTCAAAAATGTTTTTTTGTGCTGTAACTTTACTTAACCTGTCTTTTAATTAGGAACAGGAGGAAGAGAACAAAGGGGACTAGGAGGAGGACTTCCAGTTGTAGTAATAGCAGCACTGTGCCTTTTATTTAATTTAATGTGGATCTCTCAAAATCTTTTAATTGGGTTTCCATTAAACTGAAAAACCTTGGGAGGGGAGAAAACTTGATCTGATCTGGAAATAATGTAGTTTTTTTAATTTTATTTTTTTGTCCAGTGAATTGACTGTCGGAGTTGTCGAGCACCTGGTGATTTTTTTAGTTGAAGATTTTTACATCATTTTAACTTGGAGCTTTAAATTCAGAGTTTTTTTTCTATTTTAATGTATTATAATAATGCTTGGACAATTAAAGTATCCCTGACAGAAGATTACAATAATTCCAAGATGAACTAGAGGGGGTGTTATTGCAATAGTTAAAATTGAAAACTACTGAACACATGTGGCATCCAAACGGGTTAAAAGCATTCAATGTCACCTAAAATGTAATTGATAGAACATATGCTCTTTGGTGCGGCATCTATTAGAAGTGTTGCAAGTGCATTGGTGTAGAGGTGCACGCTGAGTGCATTTTAGGTTATCAACTGATTGATCCTTGTTGGTTTTCAGTAAACCAATAGTTACAATATCTTTTCAGTTCAACAAAAGGTTCTTCTCTTTTGGTTTCCAGATTAAAATACCTATCTGGATGCAAACTGATTGGCAGTGTTGATGGATTAGCTTGTGATTTAATGTGTAACCACACTTTGATCTATAGCAGCTTTCAATAAATGAGCAGATACTATAGGGGTTCAATCTTACTCCAGAGCACTTTGACAGGACACACTGTGGTTTGGAAAAGGTTTGGCAGTTGCAGGATTTGTTGCCGTGAACCCCAAGTTACTAAGTCTGGGCTGGAAGCACACAACGTACACAATGTCCATGTGAATGGAGATGGAACGGACAAGCTGCATGACGATAAGAAAATAAGTCTACGCTGTCACTGGCTGGACTACGAGTAGATGAATTTGAGGAATACCAAATGTCTTCGCTGTGCCTGACTGATCTACTGGTTGCTTGCTGCTTTGCATCCTTCTGTTGCCCTGGGCACACAGAAACAGTGCAGATCAAAGAGCAAGCTAATGTGCAATGTTGCAACAAGATTTTAAACAAGATTGTTCCCAACTTCTAATTTGGTCTTATTGATAAAATAGTATCATCTTCTGGCAGAGTAATAGCCAGAAATGCATTTAGAGAAGTTTGATATACTGAACGATAGCTGGCGTAGAACAAAATAGAGCCATCATACAATAAAAAAATTAAAAGAAATTTTGAAATACCGATGTAACGTTCTAAAGATTTAAGACCATCAAGGAGAGAAAACACATGATGGTACTGAAAATGTTCAACTTATTTTGCATTAAGGAAACATATTCTTGAAACAAGTGTTCACATTTAATGGAGGCAATCATAAGCAGAAGGCTCTCAAAGTTAATGAGGTTCATCGTTAATAATTTGATGCCAAATTTAGAATCTTCCCTTGTACCCCTCTGGAGAGCTCCAAAACTCCTGGAGGTGCACTTACCCCAGTTTGGGAATAGTGGAACAATATGCTCTTCATTGTAGAGAGAAAAAAACTCAATAAATCCAGGAGCCTCATTTCAGATTCACACACATTTTGCGCTTCCAAAATAGCTTGAGTCAAAACGGCGATTCATACTGCTTACGACTAAATTGGAAAATTTCTCAATTTCTCAAAATGTCAAAAGTTCTCTTTTTAAAATGGTTCCCTTCTGAGCTGCTGCTGCACTTTTTTTCCATCCCTAGAGGGTATAGTTGGAATATGTCTCACTGGAAAGACAAACAATGGTCTAATAGCTAAAGGTTGATAATGCAAACTTATTTAGAGCCACAATGTTGCAAAAACCAAACCATCCTCACCCAGAATACAACCCTATACGTCTATATTTACTACAGCTACGAGAGGTCACTGCCTAACAAAAAACATAATTAAGTGTTCTTATTGGCTGCTTGCACAATGACCAAAAGTCGTTTTGGGGGTCTTGAAAATCTAAATTATAACGTATGAGGATGTATTGCAAAAACAGCTTTCTGCGAGATGACTTCATTATAAAAGGTTGAGATAAAGCATTACTCATTCATTGAAATTACCCATTTACTTTCCCATTCTCAGTGAGAGAATTCAAACCAAAAGGCCTCATTTCTGAAATATTTTTTGTAGAGATCATCCACTTTACTCCACGATAAAATCTAAATATTTTATAAAGAATGAGCCCACAATTGGACTGTGTGACAGTAAAGTGACACAGGCAAGTAAAGCCGGAGAATGTGCATTTGAAGTGAGGGCTGTAATAGAGGCAGAGTAAGGAATTGTTAAAAGAGGGGTATTATAGAATTATTATTGTTCGGAACATGCACTGTTGCATAATGCAAGAGTCAATGCTTTGATTCTTCCAGCTGCCTGTATGCCTTAACTTCCAGCAGTACAGATGCTGTCTTTCAGCTTAAAACACTATGCAAATGTTCTTCTGGGAATCAAATGCTTATTTCTTATTCTGGTTCAAGCTTGTCTTTATTTTGAACTTGTACTTGAATTAATTTGCCCTAAACCTGTCTAAAGCCGGAGCACAGCAACTCTTTAACTTTACTCTTAATGATGCCATATTTGCATTGCTTACATGGTTATTTCCATATATATTTATTCTACTTTTTCCATAATTATGACTTGTACACTGCAGTTACTACTTTAAGTACTGTGTAGTAATGACAGTTGTGTCAAAACAACAGTGTACAGTGCATACTGTTATAGTGTGCCCATATTTGTGTTTGTATGCATTTAGTTATGTGTGTGCTATATTTATGCACATTCTCCAATGCTTTTTCATATCATGTTTGACCAAGAGTAGAGTCAGTCACTTGTATATATATATATATATTTTTTTGTTGTTGTACATTTTCAGGTTGGATGTTGGGAGTTTGATGCTCAGTATGGATGTGTCACATCACTGCTGGTTCCCATCGGTCTTTGTTAGTTTCTTCAGCTTAGCCATGGCACACTTGCAGTCTGTGTCCCAAACCTTTAGGCTTGTGACACCTAAAAAGGAAGAAATGTCCACTTGAGACCCATTTTGCTTGTTTTTATTGGATTATTTTTAAGAGGCGAACAAGAGTGAACATGCTAAACATCAGCGTTGTGATGAGGACCATGTGATGCTGACATTTAGCAAAGTACAGCATTGGGGCAGCTAAATTGACCGAATGCGCCTAGTGTTACTACACTGTATACTTTACAGCAACACAATTTTACAACACTTTCTGTTCTATCTTATCACATTTAAATGTTTGTACCATTGCTAAAAGAGGTGTCACAAGTCTCCAAATCCACATTTCGATTTTACTTTCTTTTTTCAAGGTCACAATTTGATTTCAACATTTTCTTTTCAGCAGGGACAGCAATGCCACAATGAGAGCCACTAGATGGCAGAAGGGTACGTTACAACAACAGTTTGAGTTTTTCAAAAATTAACAAAGTGCAATTGAAAGCACCATGAGTTTACAGAGATGCAAATGAACACACAATGAAGTCCACATGCTTTACCTTTGTTGTTTGTTTACAAAACTCACTCACTGGGAAGGCAAAATGTTGGCACTCAAGTGAATTCAGCTAAGCAAGAGGGTTTTTACCAGTTTTGTGTTTTTCACTTATCTCCGACTCTGTCTGTCACTATGGTGTCTGGAAAAGAGAAGCTGCAGGCTACTGGTAAGCTAACATTACCCTGTGTCTTTAGCTGCATGCTACCAGCCGATACGCTACGCTGTGTCAAATGTTTGTTTTTGTTTTCTTCAGACGTGCGCAAGCCAGCTGGGTGGAGAGACATAACAATACTGGGGGAATCATCAATCCTGCTTCAGATTTTCAATGAAGCTCATTCAATCAATTTCCAAATTAAAATCGTGGACAAAGTACACAAACAGCACTGAATACAATACAGCAGCGCCATATACTTAAAAACACTGCAGACACTTTTATTCATTCCTGTACTTGTTACACAATACTATTCTGTATACAGGTCTGTAAATTCTAAAAGGTTTATGCAACAACATCTGACACATGGATAAAGTTCAGCTAGTGGGACGTGAACGTGGAGCTGAGAAGCGCCATTATAGAACACATGTTTTGTAATACCCTACAGCGATGCCCACTTATCCAATTCTCTTTCCATGTCACAGTGTAGTGTGTATGTCACTAATGCATTCATTCAAGTTTTTCACTCATTCAAGCACATTTTCTCAAAGCAGTGCGCCACCAACATGTACATATATAAAGAGCCACACTAAAAGGCTGTGTTAACATGGCTACTGCTCATTGGGTTTAACACATCCTGTTAAATGTATGTCCTGCTCTCCATTTTGTATCTCTCTCTCTCACACTCTCTCTCACACTCTCTCTCTCTCTCTCTCTCTCCACTTCTCCTCTCCGTGGTGAATGACCATCCAATAACCAATGTCACGCTTCATTTAGTGATCATTTGAGTGTGTGGAGAAACATCTCCTGTTCTTCCAGGCATCGCTAGTTTTGACCTCTAGTATCTCTAACATTTACCACTATTTCGATCTCATGAGCTCAGGCTGAAAGACAGAGTTGCTAACAATAGGATTTTCACATATTCCCTGTTGTATTGTAATGTTTTCAAATACTTTCCAGTGTTCCCGGAGTCCCTGTATGGTTAGACTAATGACTTTATACAGTATAATGTATTGTATAAACTAGTACTTTTATTGAATTTTATGGAGAATTGTCATGCTTTCGAAAGCAAATTTCTGACAATCTCTTTTAATAAGTAACGTCTGCACACAGAACAAGCAGCAATTAACAGGACATGATGTGCCTCAGCTGCACTGTTATGCTTTGTTATAAGGGGGCTTTCCATGTTGGCAGGCAGGCTGGCTTATTTATGAAGCATTATCTAATATTTTATCATAGCAGTTAATCTTACTCCACTAATACCCACATGCGTCAACTATTATATCCTAGTGTATTTAAGGCTTATGGCTTTAGCAAAGCTTTTTCTTAACTACTTTTCTCAGCAACACATCACAGAAACAACACATCAGCCAGTGCAGGTCAAAGCACATGTAATACAGCACGTCTATACAGTATGCAGCTGTAGACACACATTCATGATGGCTTCATTAAGTTTTACATTTGTTGTGCGTGTTATGGTCTGCACGTCTGAAGACTCCTCTCATCACGTTCTTCTTCTAATCCTGCTCTAATGTCTATCTCCACCTAGCTAAAGGCAGAAAACATCCCACTCTAAATCCTATTTTTCTCTATCCTTGATAACCTCTGACCCTGGCTAAGCCAGAGAAAAGCCCTTGGGAAATGAAACATGAAGCCAGTTATTTGATGCTTTTTTTTAAAAGATCCCTGCACACTAGCATTCATAAGGGCCTAGACATACACACACTCTGTCACACATACACACACACAAATATAAGCACTGACCTCTACACCTGAATGGCTATAAGATTAACCATTTAACATGAAGATGATCCTGTAACCCTGAAGTAACACATTGGCTCTTAGACAGCACCGATCAATTGTACGTATTGATGTCGGTCTTTAGCAGATGACTTTGATAACGGAAGGCTTGTGTGTAAAATACTTTAAGAGAGGAGCTTAATCCTTGAGGGAGCAGTTATTCTGAGATGGAATGGATGGTGTGTCACATTGTGCTGTGTTGAGCAAAAACACACCAGTTTTAGTAATAGCAACCCACTGACCTTTCCACTCCCACCCCGCCTCTATTTTACCAGAATCCTAACATTTCCTAACATTAGGGAACACTTCCAAAACAGCATAGTCTGGTAAAAATGAACGCAATGCAGAATTTAAGCTCTGAAATGCAGATTGAGAACAACAGATTGAAACATTTTGAGCTCCCTCAAAAACAACAAAAGTTAGGGGCGTTTATTATTATTTTTATTATTATTAGTGTATATAACTTTAAAACAATAATCAAGAAATAATGATTTTAGGCAATAATTAAAATCTAATTACACTTTAATGTTCCCGTCATCTATAGTTTTACATGTGCGTGGCTCTGCACTGGTCTGTTGTTGTGCGCCTATGCGTACATTGTGCAGACTCATACTGGACAATATTTTATAAGAGGACATACTATGTTAACTCACAGTCATTATTTCAACAGCACCACTGAAAATTTAACAAGTTTGATAATGATTAAATATGAGCTTGTTTATGGCTATATGTATACAGCCAGAAAACTGAGCACCTGAAGAAACCCTAGACACTATAAAGGATTCATGGTTCATATTGTGAGGTACTATGTCCACCAACCACACTTTTACTTTCTATTAGTTTCTATTTAAAGACAAATATCCGCCTGTTTCTATTCTTGTCGCTCTTTTGTATATTCAGTTTTATGTTGGGAAAATTAAAAATAGTTAAGAATAAATCTCTAACCTCTCAATTCCATTCTAAAACTGTCATGTATGACAGCAAAAGTACCAATTCTTTGTAGGCACATTGTAAGATGGAATTCACTTCTATTTTCAGAACTGACGGCCCTGGTATAGAACCAATTATTATAATGCAATTTAAATCATTTTGATAAGATAGACAATTACAAATCATGAACATCACAAATTTTGTATCTGATTAACAGTAACAGACACACACACACACACACACACACACACACACAGAAAACACACACACACACACACACACACACACACAAACACAAGTCCTATTTAAAACCTAAACCTCGATGAAAGGCTGAAACGAAAGATCTGTGTGATCATTATCGTTGTTATGTAGTCTTGGAGCCTATTCTCACATCCACTCTGAGGTCAGCTTTGATCATTACCATTTCATAAATGCAATGATTTCTTCCAATAGCCAGCAAAGTGAACACCCACCGCTGTACAAATAATCAGCTCTGTGCATCTTGTTTAAAGATGACAAAATTGGCAGGGTTTTAGGACAAAAATGTTGAAGAGTAACAGATTAACTGCAACCTGTATATTCATCTAGCATCCTTGTATTTAGCTTCATCATTCAGCAGCATATTCCTCCTCTTTTAGCGGAGGCTAGCTGCCTCTCCCCACCTATGGCCTCGTCACCAAGCTAACACATCCTGAACCAGTTTGTCCATTGAACTTACATAGACTAAACTGATCAAATGTCCCATGCAACATGTGGAATAACAGCAAACGAGCCCACCCCTGAAATGTCTAAATTACACAGCGATACTGGAATTAGTAACTTTCATCTAATAACTGAACAGGCCTTTTCACAGAAAATATTTTGATAAGTCACAGAGGGAAAAGCACAGGTGAAAATAATAAGAATAAATTATGGTTGTATTCCATTTAGAAGCTTCAGTTTCAGGGTCCTGCTATGGCGCGTGCTGGCCCACTGACGAGGCTTACTGGGACACAATCGAACAGATTAGTAACATTTGTGTTTTTCCTACTTGACAAGTCAAAATATCTGCTATGAGAAAGACCCATTTCAAATTGTAATCCCTTACACTACTTGTTACTGAATAAAGTATTATGACAATACTGATAATGTAACTCATTTCTAAGTAATAATGCTTGTTTCACTCAGGCCACTCATGTTGAAGTTTTAGCCATTTATTGCAATAATGATATACTTTATATATATTTTAGTTGGTGTGGCATCAAGGATACAGTTCAACGTTTGTGTATACAGGTCAAATGAGTGCCAAGTAAGTAGCTGCCTATTGTTAGTTATACTGAAGATGACACAAATGAATGATTAATCTAAGGAACAACAGCAGAGGAATAGGAGTCAGTGTAAAGTATATTTTACTCAACTCAGGCTAAATAATACATATTAACACTCTTGAATTAGATCAGCCCCTTTCTACAGCACTGGGTTTACAGTTAATAGTTAAACAGGCTAGGAAAATTATCGCAGACCCATCCCATGTCCTATTTCAATCAGGTAGATGCTAGCATTAGCATCTACCTGCACCTGTCCGTGCACTTTGTCTGTTACTGCACTATTACTATATGCATTTTTATGTGGCAGCCTTTATGTCGAAGACATATTTCCCTAGGGACAAATAAAGTAATCTTGAATGAACAGCAAGTTGGCTGTCTATTTGTTCTAACATTCTCATCATCCATGACAATCCCTTTTAACAATATAAGTTTTGCACATTTCCTGTTATAAAAAACAGTTTAACCGGTTTCAAACTAATTATTACAAGAGACAGAAATTACAGTAATCTTGCAAAAGTGTCAATTTTTCATGTCTCCTTTGTGTCGGATTTTCCTAAACACACACACACAGTAAACACTTCTAATTGTATAAAAGCTTAATGTGTTTGATTCTTGTCTTTAGGTTTCCATCCATTTGTCAAAATTACTTTGCTTTTTTTCCCCACATCCTCGTCCCATCCTGCCCTCCTGGCTTCAGCAGCATGTCAAATAGATAATCAATAGCCTCCTGTGGCTTTGTTCCCCTGCATGCTAGATAATGGTTAGAGTTGCCAGTGTGCTGAACACACCTCATTAACCACTGGTTGCAATGGTTTGGCTTTTCCAGTGCAGCCACAGCCCCTAGTCAATAGTATGACTAATGCACCTGACAGCCAAGGCAATGACACACATATTTCAGCCCTGCTGCCACCTCATGGGCGATGATCCTCTTCACACTTGGACTGACTCAAAGTCAAGTCATAAAACAAAATTACTATTGCCTTTCTCTTTTTCATCTTTATTGATTTGTTTTTTTTATGCACAAAAATACATAAATAAAGTACAGATATGACTTCCTGTGTGTGGTTGTATGTAGAGGGGGGCTAAAACCAATCAGAAGGTGGAATACGTATTTTAAAAGCAGACACGACCTGGCTGTAAACCAGAAAATCCATCCTATATCTCACATACTGTACCTACACACAAAAACAGCCACACACACAAAATGTAAAAAAAAAAAATCAAGTGAAAACATGAATGTGGGACGCCGAATAAGCAAAATAGGCAGGGGACACAAAGAGAACGGAGAAGTGGACAGAAAGAGGAAGCAATGGTTGTGTTAATCGAAAGGAAGGATGGAGAAGCTCCGAGATATCCAGAGACTGTTGTCAGCAGTGTGTGTGTGTGTGTGTGTGTGTGTTTGTGCGTGTGTTTGTCAGACCCCTGCATGTGGTATCATTTAAAGTCACACACTAGCTATGTTTCCATACACACGTTTTTATCCAAATTAAGTGATGTGGAAACACTAAAATTCAATGGAATTTCATGAATATCAATTCAAAGGAAATACGTTTGGTCTCATTGGATTTTATCTTGATCGATATACAGCTCATATGATAAACGCTAATCGTCATTTGCCAAATAACTAATGACTTGCAATTAAGTTTTAGGTCATTAAGGTGACGTCATTATGCACAGGTTTTTTATTTGCTTTAAAGCCGTTGGATGGAAACACACGTTCAACAACTTAATTTGCATTCGTTTTTTTACCGAACTTCAGATAATTTAATTGATAAGTGGATGGAAACTTAGCTACTGTATGGCGACAAAAATCCCGTAAACAGTGTGTGCTCTGCCGCAACAATGACTTACCATCAACAAATTAATACAATCATTTATCAGCGAGAACTTGAAATATCTTATATTCTCCGCCGTGAATGTAAATTAGAAAACTTTGCAATTCTCTGCTGTGCTAATGGTTTATTTCCACATTATATTCCACATTCATACATCTCAAACTCCTAGTCAGAGGAGTCACAGGAAGTTTAATACAAACAATGCAGTCAATATGGAAACAGCAGATTACAAGACCAAGTTTATAGCATGGAAGGACTAATGGCCGGGCCAACTATAATTATTATCCCCAGTTATTGGTAATAAATTGTCAATTGTTGTTCGTAGTTTATTTATTAAAATGCTTTAGTGAGAAAACAGAACTTTAAACAGGACATGTTACCTTTAAGCCTCATATCTTTAGAGCACAAAGTTCTCTCTTTCCCTCTCCATTTTTTCCCTCCATCTCATATTCTTCCTCTTCCTTGATTGGACAAGCTTTCTCCCCAGACATTTTGATTTGCTCAGAGAGCAGTTGTACAGGATCTGTGTCATAGGGAGACAAAGCTGCAATGTCTCCATTTCAGAAAGAAATGAGCAAAGGTGTGCACACAAATGTGCATGGATGCACACTTACACAGGCTAATTTCCTCCCTTTTCAGCCAAACACTCCAATGTTCTGATATTGTATCTAAATAATTGAAATGGAGTCATATCTGCACTCTATTCCCCAAAGTAATTATGTGAAGCAGAGATGTAGATTGTGTGCATCAGGACCATCATGTCATCATGTTAGTCATCTTGTTCCTTCCATTTCATATCCTACTAGTTATAAAATTTTAAATTCGATGCCATCCCTTAGCACAGCAAATACACAAGTCAAGACATTATTTAGTTGCTCAGATCATTTCACAATAATGTGATTCTTTCGGTGGAACTGCAATTGCTAGAAAACAAACAAACACAAAGTAGATCAAAAGCACAGGAATGCCACTTATTTTTACCAATGATTATCTATTGAACTTTACTTCCTCCCACCAGATAATCCCTTTCTGAGCACAGTCTATCTCTGCCCCTCTTCCAGAATTATTGTTCATTATTATCATGTTTAGCGCAGTATTGAATGGGTTACTACTGCCACAGCTTTGTATAGTGACACCTAATAGAGAACATTTTTGGTTGTGATGTTTTCTCTAAAAGAGCTGATTGATTGTTGCGGTTGTAAAACCCTAACCTTTTAACGCCAGGTTTTGAAACAATGTGTGTTAATTATTCCAATATGTTACCGACAATATTGATTATTTGCTTCACGCTTGATGGGCATGGTACATTCTGTGGCAACGCATTCTCATGAATAGGTCCATTTGATATCATACTAAAATGTATTCACACCAAAATGTGTGTGATAGCCAACAAAAACATGAGACTGCTGACAGCGGACAGCTGGTCACATGACGCTGCATGGTCACGTGATGCCGGCTGGCTATGAGCAACAGTTGCTAGTTTTTTAAGCTGCAAGAGAGCTTCGTGACCCGGGGTATAGACCCGTGGTGTATCTGCGGTGGTTGGTGGTTCAGTTACCCGAAAATTGCGGTTAAATTTAGTCCACAAATAGAAGCATTTTGCCACAACAAAAGCTAAGATTAGGCACCAAAACAGCTAGAGATTAGAAAAAAGATTGTGTTTTGGATTTAAACATTCCTAAGAAACATGCATTTCCTGGGTGAAAGGCTTTAGTTTTCCTCGTTGAGCAAACTCCGCTCCTTGGCTTTAAAGTCCTGTATGTTAATGGCCATCCATCCACCACCGACCTCCTCTCTACGTGGACAGCTGTGTTCTTATACAGTGCCCGTCATTGTAGTGAATACATTAAAAAAACATGGAATGCTTACCAATTACAGTGCTTAACGTTTCATAGCTTTTTGAATGAATGGTTCATGAGAACAGGCTATAATATTGGGATGATTCCCTATAAGTAGGGTACCACAATTTAACAGTACTGACCTACCAGAAGCGTTTCAACCTTCAGGTCCAGAACAGCTGTAAATATCTTGATGTTTTGTGGAAAGCACAGTCTTCTTTGACCAGTCAGTTCGTGTATTATGGTGAACACCCTGCCAAGGCAACTGTTCTGTTTCTGCCGATAACCAATCTGAATCCCAGTGATGGCACACGCATATTCTCGACCTTGCCATTTGTTAATGAAACTGCACAATGCCACCCCAATAATCACTTTTAATCAGCCACTTTGGTGGAAGGCTCATGATTATCAACTCTGAGCCAATGGGAAAAGATCTGAGACAAATTGTCGTTTGGGTGCCTTCTATGCAGAGATGGGCTTGCTCACTTGCATCGAACACCTGATGGCCTCATCTGTGTAACAATATCTATTGGAGTTGATCTATCCCCCAAATACAAAGCTTCAAATGTGTAGTGCAAATAGTTCACTTGTACTTGCACTCAATTGTTGACTTTGCCAGAGCAGCTGCGATGCTGCCAGATCTTTAGATCTTAGAACAGATGTAAGCAGAGCCTTTATTCAGACCTGGGTGAAGCTTTTAGGAATAAAAGAAGCTAATAAAGGCGACCATATTGTTTAAAGAAGTCTGTCTGAGGTTCTAGCGAGACTTAAAGACTTCAGCTCTCTGGATTTAGGAAAAGGAAATGCTAGACATTGTACAAAAATACATAACTGCAATATGCACTGGACACTGGGCCTTACGTCTGCAGGCCATCAAGGACATGCTACCCTCTCTGGCAACATTGGGACACAATTATTTATGAATCACAATTAGTTATTTCTCTAAGTTTATACTTGGCTAGTTTGATTTTCATTTGTATGTTTGATCTGCAGTTGATTCCTCTACAGCATGAGTCTCCAAACTTTTTGTTTTAAAGAGTGCCAGATTTGATAATGTGAAGATGTCTGGGCCGATGGTCCCTTATTACTTATTTTTAAATAAAAAGTTACTTACAAATGCACTATAACAGTTATTGTGTTTATAATTGGCAATGTAACCAAATCTTCCCCACGTGAACAGATCTAAAAACTGTAGTCAGATTACAGAATAAACTGTATGGAATGCCTTAAATTTCCATAAAGTTAATTAATATCTTAATCTCATGTTCATTTTAAACATGATTTATTATGAGTAATGCAAAGTTTGCTAACATTTAAGTTTACCACACATGACTCTTGCTTGTCTTTCACAAACCAAGGCTGCAGGCCATATGAAATCTGACAGAGGGCCGTGATTGGCCGGACTTTGGACATGCCTGCTCTACAGTACAGTATCTTTCCAGTGCTGTGATGAGAATCAATATGATCATAACAAAATATCAACATCACTGATATGCCGGTTGTGGGTTTTTTGAGTCAAGGAGAAAAGCTAGCATGCAAAACAATGTAGGCTTTGTTCCATCACCGAAATATATGGCTAAAAAGGCGTTTTTGGTAGAATCATATTGTGCCAATTTTCAAAACTTTCACTTTGTACAACACCATAGGACTTTTTTCTCTAAATCAGATCATATTGAGGACACAAATCTGTTAAGTTTGTTTTTGTTGCAATTTCTGTGAGGTTGACCCACATAGCATTATAATGCATTCCATCAAACAAATCGTAACAAAAAACTATATATATATATATATATACATACACACATATACATATACACACACTGTATATCCTGTGGATATACACAGTATATATATACATATGTATATCATATTATCATCTCATCACTATAACACTGAAGATCATTTTTCTATGATCAAAAAACTCTGAAATGCTAATAGCAAAGATTTTGAACATTTTATTTGTTAAAAAAAAACCTATCTAGTACATGAATCTCTGTTGATAACAACGTGTCTGCATATTGAAAGTTGTAGACGATTTTTAAAACAACACTTTTAAAGGAGTGTACAGCCTTGGCAAAGGTATGCATTCTCTAAATGCTTCCAAGTTTGAAAACTAGCCCTGGTTTATGACTTTGAATGCCTCTCTGCTCGGCAAAAGTTACACATATAGCATTAACTAACTGGAAACTGCAGGAACCAAAGCGAACGAAATGTAACTGTGTAAGACCATAAGCTCTCATCCTAAAACATATTCAAAGAGTGACCTTGATATGTCAAATCACTGCAATGATGCTGGAGGCATGTGCCTCATTTCAGCTGAATCGTGACTTACTCATTTTTGGCATGAAGAGTATATACAGTAGATCAACAACTTTAAAAGAGCAATATATGAAATGTGAAATGATAAATTACTTCTACAACCAGATAAGTTGCTCTATTGAATTTCATCAACCTATCATCTATCACTGGAGTCCCATGAGGTTTAGCTGAGCATGTTTCACTCGGCTGTTTATCACATCCTCTGAGCTCTTCGGTTACTGTACATCACTTCCATTTTCATAATCCCCTGCTCTGCCATCCTTTACATCAACATTACTGTACAAGCATATACCAGATTACAGATTACTTTTGCACAGTTAGATTAAACAAAACATGACAGGAGAAAGACAAGACATCAAAGAGGTGGAAAGAGATGAAAGGAGTGATTGAAAGAGTGATGAAGAGGAGGGGATGCAAAGATGGGCTCAGAATAAGGAAAGGAAGAGAACTGTGATTTGGATTTTAATGCCAGATGAAGCAGAGGGAAAGAGGTGAAGAGAAGAGAGGGAAAGAAAGCAAGGCTACGTCAGGAAAAGATAAATATTTCATCAAACTCATGAAGACTTGGAACTGAGAGAGAGAGAGAGAGAGAGAGATGAGGTGGGGAGAGTGATGGCAAAAAATAGAAGAAGAATACAAGAACAACTTCTAAATCTGAAGCCAGTTGTACCAGCTGTTCATAAGTTCAAACTTGAGCCTAGTTATAGTGTCTTTGCACTCCAATGTGTGGATTTATCATCACTAAATATGTTTCAAAGTGTGTACAATAGATTAAATGACCTAAAAAGATTGCTAGGTTTGGGAATTGAACATTTCCCTCTCACTCAATACTACAAAAGTGAATATTGTTAATACATAACTCAGCCTCCTAAACTTTCAATCATCTGTTCAACCCCGTGAGACTTCCTTTTAACATTGCTGGTTGATTTTGATTGGACTGCGCTCAAGACGTTTCTTAGCAGCTGAGTTACACATTACTGAGGTATTTGGCTACTAGTTCAGACATTCCTTAAACTTGTATTATTATGAATCAATTTTTAAACCTCCAAGAGCAGAACAGCAAGCTGTCAACACAACGTTGACATATCACTTT
>NC_048419.1:15399076-15408325 GCF_013103735.1 Etheostoma cragini | reverse complement strand
CACACACACACACACACACACACACACACACACACACACACACACACACGCTCACAATGAATATACTTCTGCTTCTGACCAGAATTCCTGCTGTTCTCCACATCTGGTGCAAACTAAAGCTGGGTTACACTATGAGTAACTAAAAGGAGAATCCTCTGGTGTGTAATGAGTAAATTTGTGTTAATATTTGTGGTTCTGTTCTTGTGTGCATGTCTCTGCTTGATTTTTAGTTTATTTAATGACACTTAAATCTCTGTGGGGGCAGTTTAGTCTCTGCTGACTCACGTGCAAGATTGTGGTTCATCACCAAAGGTCATTTTTCTAGATTCCTGTGATGGTGTTGCTTTAGGAAACCTTCAGCCATCAGAAAAATTCTGAGCTTATGAGGTCTAGCTGATATTTTCAAAGGAATTTTCCTTTAAGGCTGTGCAGGGATAGCGGTGGGCGTACTACAGTATAAAACTAATATCTGTAGGCCAGGGATTTGGTATTAACCTAATAGTGTGTAATTTTACACAGAGAGACATCTTTGGGGTATGGCACCAGTAAATGGAAGAATATACAATGAAAATAAAAACCCTACACTCCCATTTCTAAACACATTGGGAAATATCCCATCAGTCACCCAAAACATTAATAATGTATAGTATTAAATTGCTAACATATGATTTCCATGTTGGTTGGCATAAAAAACACAAGTTCTGTTGTCACTGAATTTGAGTCTAATAGAACAATAACCGATTATTTTTTCATCCTGCAACGGTCTCCAGATGTGGCATTTCTCTGAAATAATTGTTTATGTAAAATTTGAGTGAAAGACACGTGGACACAGCTTTTCTCAGATCATGTCTATTATGACTGAAGGGAAGAATCAACTTGTCCCTTGGTCAGATATAAATAAAACCAGGAAATATGAAAAATACTCAACATGAGGGCCATCAAACACCAGTCCACTATATATCACCATGCAACTTGGAATTCCATCTGTCACATATTTCCCCTTAAAATTAGATGATGCTGTCCTCAACATTAGTACTTTTGACTTTAAAATGCTCAAATACAGTCAATCATGTTTAAGATATTTGTTACAGGCTGTCACATTTACATTCCACTAAAGGCTGCATGTGTGTGCGTTCACTGGGTTATATTAAATGAGTGTTATCATATGTTTGGTACAGCACCATGGTCTCAGTTTATCCAGCCACAGTGCAGTAATTGAAAAAACAAAGTCAAATTCATTTTAAATCAAGTTTTGACCTGGTAAACCTTGAAGCATGCCAATCGGTAATGCAGTGAGTATGGTACAGCGGCGGAGACCTTTGGACTGCAGTTAATGCCGCTAACATAGGGATGCTGTGTTAAATATTTCAGCTGATGTCCTCTCAGGCATTCACTGTTCTCAGAGAGAGAGAGAGAGAGAGAGAGAGAGAGAGAGAGAGAGAGAGAGAGAGAGAGAGAGAGAGAGAGAGAGAGAGAGAGAGAGAGAGAGAGAAAGAGTATTGATGTGGTTAACAGCTGAAAGATGGATGAGAACAGATCACACTAAAGTAGCAATAACAATAAAGCAATAACAGTTTATCTTTGTTTTTCACTGTACCATTTCTGCAGTTTAGAGTATCATTGAAATGAAAGTGTGAGCTGGAAAAACTCAAAATGTTTTGGACTGAGATGGAGTGATGGAAAAACTGAGTGGATACCGGAGTGCTGTGTGATTTGGATCCCAACTGACTCTTGCACAACCTTTATACCAACCAAGGGAAGATTCAATGTGGAAATCACCTCAGCTTTTGGTTCTTTTAAACCTTTCCTTGTGTTTTTTTTAGCATCTCTTTTATTTTATCTTTTCCTTTCTTCGCCATGTTTACCCTTACCGTCTCCGTCACTGAGCTGGCCTCTACCAGAATGTGTATTGTTTGTTCAACTCTGAACAATTAAACATCCCTGGCATTAAAATCCATTAAATGTAAATGGACTGTTTTTATATAGTGCTTTTCTAGTCTTAACGACTACTCAAAGCGCTTTTACATAGTACAGAAACCATTCACCATTCACACACACACCATTCACAGCATCGGGGGTAACTCAGGGTTCAGTGTCTTGCCACTTGGAAATGGGACTGCAGGGCCAGGGATGGAACTGCCAACCTTACGATTGGCAGGCGTCCGCTCTGCCACTGTGCCACAGCTGCAACAAAGCAACACATCTGTTCTACCTTATGAACAATGAGGGTTTTCAACCTCTGCCTGCCTCGTTCCTGTCTTTGTCCAAACAACAAGATGGTTTCAGTCTCAAATACCAACACACAAAGCAGAGAGAGGCTGCAGATGTTTCCTCTGCTATTATTTCCAGCTCTCTCCATGTCGTAATACGCTCAGCGCTCTATTTTGATTCGACAATAAATTTATCAGAGGAACACCACAGGAGGTCTGTGCAACATTGGGATGGGCGCGGTAGGGAAGGCAGTTTAGGAGCTTATGGAAAACCAGTTGTTACAGACAAAACAACATGGAGCTGCACCATTATACCTGATGCTTGTTGCTAAGCATGACAAATTATACAGTGTTGCTCTCTCATAAGAGGTGCAAAATGTTTATGACTAACAATGTACAGTATGAATACAGAAATAAACAAACTGAACAAAATATGGTGAAAATGTGAGTTAAACTCTCTACTAGTGTCTGGTCCTTATACTGGAGTTGTTAAACCACTGCAAGGAGTGAAGGCTATAATAAATGATTTTGTACCACTGTGTTAAAGATTTCACTAATTTAACGATTCAATGCATAAAGTGCAAAGAGCATAAACAGGTAACAAATGCTGCAACCCACATGGTTTCTCCCCATTGACAAAATGTCCTTCTACATTCTTGTAAAAATCTGTGTGTTTACTTCGTTCTTTCCCCCCTCCTCCTTCCTCTCTCCCCGTTTTACATCCCTTGTCCTCTAATCAGACTTTTTTGAGAAGCAGTGAGAAGAGAGAACGTCTCCAGGAGATTTGAGAAGTAAAGCGGCTCTCTTCCAAAGGCAGCTAAGAGGCTCAGGGGAGGATGGCAGTCGCCGTCTTCTTCCAGAACATGTGCCTCAAAGCAGTGACATGGTGTCAGAGTGAGAGAGGAGCAAAGAGGAAGAGAGGAGAAAGCGAAAAAGCAAGGGAAGGGGGTGGAAAGAGAAAGACCAAGAGAGAAAGAACTTGATCAACTTGTCATCCATTATAGATTTCCTATTATTCATTCAGGCCCAACTTACCTTGTGCTGTGCTGTTCTCCCGCTTTCATCTTCACTCTCTTACTCAATCTTCTTGTGTGTCTGTATGTGTCTCTAGGCAGAAAACCCACTGTGCGGTATTTTAGGATCTCCATAAGGGCAGCTCTGCCACGTACAGCAAAGTGTAGTACTGTTTACTTCTTACAACACATACATCCTAAATATAGAATACAATCTCAAAGTGAAACAACACACAACAAGAGAACAAACAACATTCCAACTGAGCAAGGGAAGAATTCATTATTTTATCCCTTTGGACCCTGAATGTCCCCTTACAGTGAAATGTCACAAGATGTCCCATCCATTTATTGGGTCTGCTTATTCCAACACTTAATGCAACACTGGGTTTTCTGACGCAATGTTTTCATGACAATAGATATAACACTCAATGGAAATCTTAATTTTATATTGCAGATTCCCCAAACTTCAGCCTAACTTAATACGCAGTATCTTTGGAAACTTAAACTTTGTAATGATACACCATTGGCTCATGTTCAAGAGGTTAAAAGAAGGCAGATGACCGCATGTATTCTTTTTAATCTTTTTATTTAAAGCACTTTGAATTGCCCTGTTGCTGAAATATGTTGCACAAATAAAGCTGCCTCGCCTTGCCTTGTGTGGACCAAATTAACCTTTTTATGTAACTGCCCCTTGTGAAATTACCTTGGGTGTTTTTTTTCACGGCTATACTACTATACATGTGATAGCTCTTCATGTAGCTCACCACAGCAGTGTACTGCTTCAAAGGATGCCAAAGATTGTATTTATGTTAACATACTGGGTAGCTGCTCAGCTATCAGTTTGCTGCTGTGTAGTTGCCATAAAACAGCTTCAGAAGGTCTGGAGAGTTGGTTCAGAAACCCAAATACGGTTGAGGGAAACCTAAGTGCAACAGTTGTCTATACCCCTATTCACACAGGACTAGTAATACATGGAGACCTGTAGTAATTTGTAAAGATTCCGGAAGTCTAACGTGATCTTATTCCTGTGCAAATCTGCCATGTCTGTAATTTTGACAAGTAAAAATTCCACCGCGAATATTTTTGCCATATTTTGCCAAAAAGAGAGGTTGTGTGATAATGATAGTCTTGTGTGAATCTGCATCTCTGTGATTCAGTTGACGGCTGTGTTCTAAAGGTCTTGACAGAGTCATGAAATCATATGCGGGTGATAATTTCAGTAAATCAAAAAAGTAAATCAAAATCCCATGAGGTCCCCTGGTAGTACCAGTCCCGTGTGAATAGGGCTTTAGTGAGTAAAAACATGCAATACCAAACTACTGCAATGTCACATAAAGACATTTTAGATCCAAATTAAACCGTTTATATTTTAACACAAATTTACGTTTATGTTACGGATTTATAACCTTACACAAGAGATCAGTCTTTCAACACATGCAGTGTGGGTTTAATGAAAGAGATTATAGCCGTAAAATAACGCTGCATTAGCTATGGATGTTCAGGATATCTCCATCTCACCTACGCTACTCTACATTTGTTTGTATTTTAGACATTCTAATATATGAGAAGACAATGCAACATTGAAGGCTTGTTTTTCATTATACAGGGAAAAAACATTTTGCATGTCCATCTAATAGCATGAAAAACAAACTGCAAGATATGTGACATTTAACCAAATGACAAAGGATCCGGACATGTATGGCCGTGGAGGCAGTGCAGTAG
Organism: Etheostoma cragini; assembly: GCF_013103735.1. Taxonomy (NCBI): domain Eukaryota; kingdom Metazoa; phylum Chordata; class Actinopteri; order Perciformes; family Percidae; genus Etheostoma; species Etheostoma cragini. The sequence goes on along the minus strand of NC_048419.1, from coordinate 15,403,380 downwards.
GTTGCTAGGGAAGAAATCGGATTAATGACAAGATTAGGACATGTAAACTTGGAGTAACGAGGCTACTTGATTGCATGTAAACACGTTATTGGATTCTTGCCCTGGACCGATTACTTACAGTAATCTGCCTTCTGGTGTGCATCTACTGTAAATGAGGAACCGGCTGGTGTTATTCAGTGCTCTGCAGTGTCAGTTTGAATATATGCACGAGAGTTCCCAAATCCTCTCATTCTGGATTTCTTTCTCTTTTGTCAGGCACTTTTCATTCTAGCAGTCTAATTAGGGTCCGAATTACACCTGAGCCGACAGGTGACTGCAGTTAATAACATGAAAGTACAGAAAACAGAACTGGATTTGAAGATCACTGACACACATGCCTACATATACGTAGCTTACTCTGAGGCATAACACATGCATCCAGACACATCATGCCCATGCATGCAATTAGTATTTCCACTGCTCCCTCCTCACCTTCTTGTTACTGTCAAGGTTGTTACAAAATGGCCGTATGACAAGGTGCCACTAAAACTCAACAAACAAATAGTTTAACCTCAGTAGACCAAAAACGAAACAACAGAAAACACTCTCCTCTCTGCTCTTGAAGTGCTGTCAGACTTTGTCTTATCACAAGAGACGTTGTGGAAAAGCTGCTCGTGAATTTGGAGTTGCGGGGGTGTCGTCCAGGTTTCTTTGTACAGAAGCAAAAGGTTTGCTTTGTGGCAGTTTAGTCAAACATTTTCAGGTCTGTTCTTTTCTATTATCATACTCCTTTTTACAGCAGAAGTTTAAAAGGACAATTTTCAATGTTTTGGCCATCATTTCTATTGGTTATGAGGATTCTGGTCTCACCAAAGTGCTGAAATCTAGGCGTCATCACTACAAAGAAATCAGATAGGGCCAAACACACAAGGCAATCCGATAAATTGTTAAGCTCAGGCAGATTGTTTGAGGTAAATCTTCCGAGCAAGTTTGACTAACCTGAGGGTGTGTTTAGAACCTGCATGGTTTGTTGCCCTGTCAAAGAAATATATAATGTTTAGATAAATGTATAGAGATGGCGCTGTGTTTGATCTTAGCAAATGACTACTCACTTACTAACTATAGCAGTAACCTAGCATTATTTCCAAAGGCAAAGCACGTCATGTCCAATCTATTTTATCTCGTGGTTTACCTCAGATATACAGATACTGTATATGTCTGAGGGGAAGCTAAGAAGCCAGAATATCACAGTTTAACGCTCTTTATTTGGTTTGCACTTCAGCAACTAGAGTCAAACTTGCATTAAGATACTGTTACGTTTGCCAAACGTACATTATCGTACATCATGTATAATACTTTAATTCTAACTAGCTTCATTATGCAATGAAAAGAGCAATTTATTTCTTCTACATGGATCCTCAGCAGGTCATCGACGTGTCTTGTACACAACAAGGATCATGGTGGACTTTTGACTGGGACATGTAGTTCTCAGTCTTTTAGCATAATATATTTAAAGACATTAAAAAATCAGCAGGAGAGAGTTTTTAATCATCCACTGGATTTTTCAAAGTTAGCGTTAGCAGTTAATTAGCAGTTACACTAGCTAGCCAAAGCTGATAAAACCTGCTGTTGTCAGCTACAAAGGAGAAGCTTAAAGTGTTTATTTAGTGTGAAATCTAAGACACATTGTTTAGAACGTTACTGAGATTTGTGGGCAGTATATCTCCCATTATTATCTTAAAGAGCAAATGTGCAGCACAAAAACAGGCATCAACAGAAACTAAGCGGGTGGAGAATATCTTAAGATATATCTTAATAATCTTTATATTACTGAGAGGAATTATGGTTAAAACAAGTTGTAATAAACTGGAAATATACTTTGTAATGATATTACAAGTGTCAAATAACAAAGTACAAATACTTAATTACCTTATTTAAGTAGAAATTTGGGGTATTTATACTTTACTGAAGTAATTATTTTACAGCAGACACTTTAGTTCTATTCCTTACATTTTCACGCAGTTATTTGTACTTTCTACTCCTTACATTTTAAAAGTAGCCTAGCTACTCCTATTTCAGTTTGGCTTCTTTTCATTCTGGCTTGTCATCGTTAAAAAAAAAAAAAAACACACAAAAAAATAAAAACATATCCAGATAAATCACTTTCACACTTTTACTTGAGTTGATATAACTTCTACAGAAGTCTTTTTAAACCCAAGTATCTGCTTCTACCCGAGTATTGAATGTGAATACTTTTGACACTTCTGTTTGTTTGAGATAATGAATGTACATTTTCTGTCTCTGCATATTTGTGTGTGTGGTGTGTCTCATCCTCCCAGCTGAGTATTGCTGTTAATTACTAATGAATGTTGCGAGAGTGATCATAAGGCCTTATGGGATGGGATGTAAATACCAGTTGAACACAGCAAGAGGGTAGTTGTGCGTGCAACAGTGTGGGTCTGCAGTGTTATGTACATTTTGCAATGTCAGTGTGTAATCACTGTGTATGTTTTGTAAAGGCCTATCAGAGAGAGTGACAGATAATGCAGTGAAATACAGGTAACAAATCCCTGTGAAATGACACATTGGCCACAGAAATCTATGGAGTTAAAGAAGAGAAAAAAACACGGCTTCAAAATCCAATTCCCAATATCTATATTCAGCAGGGGATGCATGTTCTTGAATGCAGCATAAGTAAGAATTAAGAGAGGACATTGAGCTTTTACTATTTTTTTTTAATATTTCTACCCATCTCTCAGTACATGCGTCATACAGTCCATTTCTGACACAAGCAGAGGTCAGAAGGAATATTCAATGAAATATTAATGTGCGCTTGTGTGTGTATTTTTGTATTTTGATGCACACTGGTTAATTTATTTGGGTTTTATCCAGGATATGTGCGTTTCTGTCCACTGTCTTTCTGTCTGTAATACTGTCAGTCAGCGTGTTAATAACTGTATTTCTGTGTGTGAGTTCCTATATTTTCAGCCCTGCAAATGCTCATTTGTGGTTTTCCAAACGTTTGTTTTTTTAATCTACTTCACTTCAAAGGGGCACATGGAAAGCTGGGGGCCTTCTAGCATATGGACTCTAATTGAAGGAGAGACAGACAAACAGAGAGATAAAGAGAGAAATAAATTTGAGGATGTGTGCGTGTGTCTGTGTGTGTCTGTGTGTGTGTGTGTACTGTACAAGAGTTGGGGGAGATGCTTGCATACAGCCTACCTCAGTGCAGTGAGGCACTTTACCATCCTGCAAAACCCTGCAGCAGAGAAAAACTGTAAGAACTTGTGTGTGTGTGTGTGTGTGTGTGTGTGTGTGTGTGTGTGTGTGTGTGTGTGTGTGTGTGTGTGTCTCTTCGGGGCAACCATATGCTGGAAGTAAAATGTGGTATTTGTAAGATGCAAAAGCGCACACAGACTTATGTTACTGGCTTTGCCTACCAGCCCTCTGCTAGTTAGAAAATGTCCACCAGCTCTCTTCTCTCTTATTTACACACAACTACATTAGCTTTTTTTATATCCCACCATTTCTTTACGTGTGATTAACGCAGCAACGTTCTGCCTGCAGCGGAGACAAGACAGCGAGAGGGAGAGGGTCTTACGGATGTTTTAATACGTCCAGAAACAGGAATGGATGGCTAGCAGAAACAAAGCCCTTTGAGAAGAAATGAATAAATGAAAGGGTCTTTTGAATGACCCTTTTCTTTAGTCACCTTATCTCCCTTAGAGATCGGGTGAGCAGCAAAGTCATCCGTGAGGAGCTCGAAGTAGAGCCACTGCTCCTTTGCGTCAAAAGGAGCCAGTTAAGGTGGTTCAGGTGGCCTCTTGGGCGTCTCCCTAGGGAGGTGATCCAGGCACGTCCAGCTGGAAGGAGGCCTCGGGGAAGACCCAGGACTAGGTGGAGGGATTACATGTCCAACCTGGCCTTGGAACGCCTCGGGATCCCCCAGTCAGAGCTGATTATTGTGGCTCGGGAAAGGGAAGTTTGGGGTCCCATGCTGGAGCTGCTGCCCCCGTGACCCGACCAATGGAGTTGTCAGTCACAAATAGCGTACCACTTGAGCATTAAAAACTTTTGAAAAAATGTCCCTTCTAAAGTACATCTTTGTCCGCTAATTCAGTATCTGTTCGCGGGGGGAGCAGCTCCAGCAGGGGACCCCAAACTTTACTTTCCCGAGCCACATTAACCAGCTCTAACTGGGGGATCCTGAGGCGTTCCTAGGCAAGGTTGGACATGTAATCCCTCCACCTAGTCCTAGTTCTTCCCCGAGGCCTCCTCCCACCTGGACGTGCCTTGAACACCTCCCTACACTGTAAAACCTG
>NC_048419.1:15367992-15398976 GCF_013103735.1 Etheostoma cragini | reverse complement strand
AGGGAGGCGCCCAGGAGGCCTCCTTACCAGATGCTCTGCTCTTCTCCAAGCTCCCCACAAGATGACTGAGCTTCTCACCCTGTCTCTAAGGGAGACGCCAGCCACCCTCCATTCGGCCACTTGTTCCCTGGATCTCGTCCTTTCGGTCATAACCCAGCCTTCATGACCATAGGTTTGGGTAGGAACCAAAACTGAGCAGTAGGTCGAGAGCTTTGCCTTCTGGCTCAACTCCCTTTTTGTCACACCACATAATTAGGATGGAAGCGGCACTTTTAAGATTCTCCTAATTTTCATATTGGGTCAAATGGCCTTTTGAATGGGAAGGCTAGGGGCACTACTATGATCACATCAAAATCACTATTTTTAAAACACTACAAACACTAAAAGTTTGCTCAAAGTATCACCAGGGGATCTACACATGAACTTGAGCATTGAGAACATTGTTTGTGTACACAGAGTTACTAAAAAGAGAGTTTTGAACAACTCACTTTAGCTGCTAGTTTTTCCGGTTGCTTCCATCTCGCCAGTCAAAAAATGTTTGTGTACACAAACAATGTTCTCAATGCTTAAATTCATGTGTAGAGCCCCTGGTGATACTTTGAGTAAAGTTTCAGTGTTTTCAGTGTTTATAGTGTTTTAAAAATAGTGATTTTGATCATAGTAGTGCCCCTAGCTCTCATATTCAAAAGGCCATTTGACCGAAAAACAAGAATACAGTAAATCTTAAAAGTGGAGCTTCCGTCCTAATTATGCTTAAATACGAAAGTTTGACTTGGGTATATTCACAAAAAGACCCTAGGTTGTATACCCTAATAGTATATACTGTATACATATATAATACATATATATATGGCAGCCCTGAAGACACACAAAGAGACACACACAAAGAGGCTTGAGGTTGTTTTTGCATAGTCTCTCTTTCTCAATGTCTCTTTTTCCCTGTCTTCATCACACTCACACACACACACACACACACGCACGCACGCACGCACGCACGCACGCACGCACGCACGCTGAATCCTCAAGAATGTTTTGCTTGTTCATTAAAAAAATTACTGAAATTATTAACCGGTCGTCAAAAATAGTTACAGATTAATGAATCACAAATATAAAAACTCAGGGCTCTTATTTTACACTAGTTACGGAAGGAAACAAAGGCTTTGAAATATGATGCTGGTGCTTGGTCTGGGGCCGGGTGGCAGTAAAGTTAACTTTCTGGCGCCAAAAACTTTCCCTGTGATCACTCATTTTGTCAACATAGCAGATTACATGGCGCAACTGTTGTTGTTCATTTGCGATCATAAAATGCCGTAAATACTGGTTGCCTCATGATTAACATGTAATATTGATGAGGCCAACTGCATTGTGAGTTCAGCTATTGAAACAATAAAAATGATCATGGCGACAGAACAGAGCTTTAACCAACTGGAGCTATGATATACAGTTTTGTTTTTGACAACCAAAAATGGGTGCAAAACAAGAAGCCATTCAGCAGTTTTCCTAATGTTCATACAAAGAAAAAAACACTTAAAACACACAAATTTAACTGGCTTAGTAAAAATGTCGACTCAGATACATACATAGACCAGAACCCTCTCTTTCAAATTTTTTTTCACGCGCATTACAATTTTGGAAAATACACAAAAGAAACATCTGAATTCAGATCCACTCTGCATGGGTCAATCCTTATTCAGATACAAGGACAGGTTTTGAAGGTGGGGGAGTAGAGGAGGAAGATGGGGAGAAGGAATAGAGTAACAGAGTGAAGAGAGGGGTCAGAGGAAGGTGGTACAAAGCGGGTGAGAAATTGAGAGGATTATGTAGCCAAGGTGAAGGTGGATTCAGTGGACGGACATAGTGAGTCGAGAAGGAGAAGGGATTCGGAGATATGCATTCATAATTCATTTCCAAGCTGATGTGTGCGTTTGTGTGCAAGGTTTTTTGTGAATTACCATGTGTGGGATGGCACGTGTTTATGAAAGTATCCAAGCAGGACATGTGTGTTTTGATGCATGCTTCTAGCATATAAATGTGGGTATAGTGAAGTGTTTTACTCCAGTGTAGTGATGTGTGTTTGTGTGTGCCTGTGAATACATGTTTTTGTGTTTCTCTAATAATTGCTCACAGGTGTGTGTTTGCAGGTGTGTTTGTGTGTGATGCGTGTGGCCTAGAGAAAGAAAATCTAAACATTTATAGAGTTGTGAATAGTGCAGTTGCCCATGTGCAGAAAAAGATCAGGGACACACTGCACAGTGGGTACGCTTCTCTCTGCCTTACTCGCCTCAGGTGAGGGAGAGATTGAAGGGACTGCCTGAAATCAAATATTTCAGTTTAATACAAAATCACAAATTGCAAAGAAGTCTTTTGTTGAAGAACCTTTGTCCTTACATGTGCAGCGTGTGTAAAAAGAGATGGAATTTATGTAGAATAAAAAAAATAAAAGATTTATGGGAAATTTATTCAGAGTTTGGCTTCTTTGGCAGCATTAAATGTGTTGACAAATCAGGCCTTGTAGAACCAGACCCAGTCATGAACCAAACCCTTTCCCTTAGAGTTGTTTCACCCAAATCACACACAAAATGTACTCTTCCGCTCCGTGTGGGTATCACGCCATGCAGTTAGTTTTAGTGTTATTTGCCAAGGCTTTGATATGTCCATCTCTGAAACTGTTCGCAACACTGATAAAATAGAGGTGAATTGAATTTTGTTATTTCATGATGTTCAAAGCACTGAAAAATGACATCAGAAAAACCTCAACGGTGACATGTCTTCCCAGAAACACTGTCCCAGTTACCCTGGATAATCCAAAGACCTTTCTGTGAACTGTTTTCATTCAAACTACTCTGTACCCAAACAAATAGTGGCAACAAACTCAGAACAACTGCACTCTACAAAAGCAGATACATAAAACGTGGAGAAAGACAGGATACAGGGGAGCATACAAATCTGGACACAAAGAAAGAAAACTTAAGACCCCAAAGGTAAAAATGATTTGAACCGAAATAAAAGGGCAATGGAAACAGGAATTGGAAGTGAATAAACAGAGGACTGTAAAAGGGGAAAAAAAGAGGAATGGAGTGATTGAATTATGGTGGCTGAGAGTAGAAATATTCACTGTCAAGAAGTCTCAAGCATGGCCTGAATCATGACAACTGATGCCATGCCACATTACTTCTGGAGTGCAACCATTTAGACGCTCCAACAAAACTACCAAAAGCTTCCCGCTCCACTCCTGAGCTCTTGCTGAATTCAAATCAAAAATACACCACACTCAAACTATACATCATCTGGTGCTTTATTGACCCCATAAACATTGCCAGGTTATTTTTCTGGGGTTTCAGCCCCAAATGTTTTGACTGTAGCCACGAATATAACTTTAAATGTAGGCAATACTAAGTTTAGGTGCCAAGTAATATTGCTAACACGTAACATTCATTATATCACGTTCAGGCTCAAACACACAGAGCTCTGAAGCAGACCCATACGTTGCTTTGTGTCCGCTGTAATAGAGATTTGCAGCGGCTTCCATGGTCTGAGATATAAAGATATTTCCAGTATAGATTGATGCAGAAAAAGATAGAAATAGGTTCATAACAATTCACCAGAATGCTGGAAATGAAGTGTTCAATGCTCAACATTTTCTGGGGGAGGACCCCCTGACCCCCCACATCATGTGCGTCCCCACGAATGTAAACAAAATATTTGCTTTGGGGTTGCCTGGCCAGCTGTGAGTAGCCCAAATGTTTGTGACATCTAACTATCATCTACAAACTGGGCGGCTACTTGGCTCTGCGTCCTAGAAACACCCCTGATTGACCCCCGTGTATTCCAAGTCAAACTTAAATCTAGATGAGATTGAATGTGTAGTGTTAACACAGAGTGAAACATCTTACAATGAGTGGCAGTATTTCAGATTTTTAAAACCCAGAAGAGTTGATTCCTGAGGTCAAGTCACTAAAAGTAATCATTTGTCATTTGCTGTTTATGGCTTGAACACATTTCACCGCTTCATCAACTCATTTCGTATCGCCTATGAGAATCTTCAACGCCATTACGCTCGACATGTTAGAGACAAAACAATTGAAACAAGAACCTCTCTCTTGATGCCATTTATGTAAACTTATATTTTTACTACAGAAAGACTGTCTAACGTATATAAAGCATTGCCGTCTTCTTTTAATCCCTCACAAACTGCACTATAGAAAAGTTATTTTTAGAGCGAATCTCAAGTTTCTTTATTTTTAGAAAGATTAGATTTCCAAAACACAAATGTTGTGTGCCTCTGGCTATTTTTATCTGTCTTCTATTAATGCGAGAAAGTCACAATTTAAGCCAGCAATAAAACACACAGAGTGCATAATAACAGTGTGGACAGTGAGCATATATAGAAGATGTTTGTACTGCAGGACACAACATGATGCCTTGACTCAGTCATCACTAGAATCCATTGTTAACTGCTGTGGATGCAAGCTGTACGGCTGCCATATAGGAGCAGGCTACAAACTTTCCAGAGCCACTTTTTAATCCTACAGGACCTCCACATATGGGAGAACAAGCAAGTAAAGTACATGATCAAAATCAAGAGGTAGTTGAGAAAACAACCGAGCACAACCTTACATGAACCACAGAGGAAACGCAGCATAACAAACTAGAAAGCAGAAGAAAAGCCGGACGAGACATTTCCAGATGATTCTAACTTTCACAGAAGACAAACACTGTGACTGATTGCTGAGTTTAGCCAGCAACCTTCAGATTAGCTACATTCGATGACTGATTGAGGGAGTTCAACAGATATGCCTTTCTCGCTTCATCCATCTCTCTTTAGCTGATGGAGCAAAGCTGTGACACCTCCTCCTGTTCACTTGTCATAGATCCTTCCTCTCCCTTTTACTGCCCTTCTCATATTTCCTGACTGATGTCTTCTCTCTGCTATTTCTCGGTCACGCCACCTGAATGTATTTTCTTCCACTGCTACAGTGTGAAAAATGTCAACAAGAAAAAGCATGCTTAAAAGGGAAAGTATTAGCACTCTGTTACAGTAATATCATGCTAATGGTGTTGTGAGAACGCTTAAAATCCCTGTCAGTTGTAAGCTATTAGAAACATTTTAGTCTGACTCTTTGGATTTAGATGGACAGGGTTGATCAGGCAATTGTATTCTAGCACAGCATACTGTATATGTGCTCTCAAGTCATTAATCATTTTGCAGAAGGTCTCACTTTTGTCAGATGCTAGATAACTCATTTTGGAACAAAACTGATGGCATCAAGTGTTGACAGTTCTATAGTGCTTAAAATCCTTCTCCATGGGGAGCTTGCTTAATAAGAGAATTGATGCAGCTTGTTTTGGCCAATCAGTCTGAAAAATGGCCCATGCCTGCCTGTGATTGGTTCAGTCAAGAGGCAAGTGTGCAGTAACAGCCTGTTAAAAACACCCCAGTGACAGATGATCCCTCAGACATGTTACTGTGTTCAAATATCTTTCACTTCACTGTAATTCTGTATGTTAAGATTTGTAACCCTTCACGTTGTTCGCATTCTGCCTCCTTCCTCTTTTCCTTTTCTGTGCGTGTCTAATTTACAAGTGTAATCCCCGAGCATGACGGAAATTTCTCACTCAGAGAGCCTAAAAAACAAATAGTGGGGAAAACAAGGTGCAAGATTGCAGACAGTCCTTGCCATGAAAGATTTATGCAATATTAAGTCCTGATGTACTTTTACCAGTCTTTGTAAGAGAGACAGATGGGAAACTAAACAAACAACAGGGACAAGAGCGGAGGAGGGTGACAAAGGGTGATTCATACCTGCAGTGTAGAGGAGAGAGCAGGGAATGATGTAGTCACAGAAAGAGATATTTTCCTGTGCTGTGGGGGATTGGACAAACAGCCATTAAGAGAAGAAACATCTCGCCCCATGCTGAAATTTCCATTTTTCTTCTCAGTCTTTCCCTACCTCTTCTCATTGGCTTATTGGACAGGCTCATTTCTCCCAACTCTCCACTGAGGATATCTGCCAAAGAGCCTTCCAGATCTAGTCATGGCAAGACACAGGAGGGAAACTAGCACCTCAAACACAACAGCAGTGGAAGACTCTACAGATGACACACACGCACACACGTTCTTATCGTTATCACTTTTTTCAGATTTTCAACAAAATACCCCTCTTTTATGTTCCTACACACCTAAACATTGTGTTTCCTGCTTTGATGATGATATCAAATTACTATAAACTTGGTTTTATTTTAATAATAGAAGCTTGGATACTCAGATTACACCTTTGGGAATAGGAAGGGAAGAAAAAATCGCGATGATAATGAGCATCTGATTATGAACCAGTGTATCTCTAAGTAATTCAAAAATAAGCAGTTAAAATAATTATTTGCACTGCAAATAGTTCCCCAGAATTTTGAATAGGTTGTGTTCCTGTTTTCAGGAAGATGATCAAAATAATGTTCCCCAGAAGATTGCGTTCCTTTGTCGGGTAAGGAGTGCGTGGATCTCAGCTTCCTGTGTCCCTGCGTGCCTGAATGCATTAGTGTTTGATGCCTGAGGAGGAGGTACCACACATCCTCATGGAAGTCTGAACATGGCCGCTGCTTCCAATTGACACGTCAATACATTGTCACCCTGTCGGTCTGCGTTATCATCGTAGTTTTAGTGAGGCAGGACGAGACGGAGAGCAGCAGCACTACTGTAGTCCTGCTTACAGCTTTCCTCCTCTAATAGGCAGTTAAATGGGGAAAGCTGTGACCTGCATCATCTGATTATTCATCTGGAGAGTGCGTGTATATGAGAGGGCCCTCCCTCTCATATTCACACACACTCTCCACATGCATAATATGGGCAACGTTTTTCTGAGTATAATTAGAGCTTGATTAGTGTTGAGATAAGCTCAGCCTTTCAAATGACCCAATTACTGCATTCTAAGAGGGTAGAGGTTATTTTTGCATGTTTTCTCTTTCTTAATGTCTCTGCATCTCTGTCTCTATCCTACACACACACACACACACACACACACACACACACACACACACACACACACACACGGTCAGAATAAAGTGTGTGTATTTATTTAAATGTTTATATATACAGTATATAAATGATAAATAAATACATAAATAGGACCGTATTTTGTGTGCTGAACAGATGTCACAACGCTGGGCCGAGGGGGACGCAGCAGAGAATCAGACCAGGAAATGTCAGGTGGGGGAGACCACACAAGACCAGCGCTAATTATAACACAACTACTGTAGATACCTTGGAAATAGCTTTCAAGCAGGCCTTCTCGGATTAGTTAAACAGGTGAGGTACCACTTAAGGTGCTTCATGAAAATGAACATCGATTTTCCTTTAAACTTTAAGCACTTTGCTTTCCTGCGCAACAGAGACAGGCAACGCTGCTGTGCTGGGAATCTTGGGGTTAAAGAGTCAGCAGTTTCCTACTAAAATTATAACTGGTGGATTTGCATGCTTTAGTGCATTAACAATGGCTATTTTCTAAATACACTACACTGTAAGTTTTAAGATTTAATTCTCTCCAGGCAGACATCAAGACATCAAATTGCTTGATATGGGTAGTCCATCACAGTGCAGAACTTCATTGCTAATTATTTGACAATGTATTTCACAAACAAAGGATCATTTTAAACTGCCAATAATGGTGTGTTCAGGAGCATCAGAAACAGAGGACTGAGTAACCAGGGCCCTCATGTGAAGAGGGCCCAAAAAGATGCTAGAATGAATAGCTGTGGATGCAGGGAATGGCCCATAGAAAATTCCTTTCTAAAGGGTCCAGAATGTTGTGCTATACCCCTGGGTGTGTTCAAGGACAGAGAGTAGGCTGTTGAAAAGGCTCCTTGGTGTTTTTTGCCTCCTACGTTACTTTCCAGGCAGCTAACCCTTACCTTAACCCTAAACATAACCATTGCTGTGTGCCTGGAAGGAGACGTCGGGGGCAATAAACACCAAACACCGTTGAAAATTCTTGCATTGAGTAGTAATGCTTTCACAAAGCAGATACTAGAAGAGAGATGACAACCAAACATGGAGGTTGTAAAAAAGGATCACATCAGTTTGGTTGTTTCTGTTTGGAAAATAAAGGACACCAAAAAATACATTTCAAATGAGAATTCTAATAAATTTGAATGTATAAACTCTTTGTGGCTCTGCAATATTCCCATCACAAAGGCATTACTTTCTCTACTTCTAAGATGCTATGTAAACATTCAGACAGGATCATCATGGATCAAGACTCGGATGCAGATACTATCATGTCCATTTCCCGAAATCAATTGCCCGGTCAGCCAGTGATTTGCCTGCCAGCTATATTTAGTTTTTTTGTTTGGGGTCACAGAAGTGGGACTTTAAATAAAAGAAACTTAAAGACTATGAAATACTAATTCCTAGGCCACATAGGACCAGTGGTGCAGAGACGGCGATATTGACCTGATTTGTCCCCAATAAGAAGATGGATGTAATGGTTATGTACTATATTACATGAGGGGAGGATTATATAGTGCAGAGATATTTCAGCTGTGTCTTTGAGGCAATGACGCCATTTAAATCTCTCATTAACTTTGCCAGAGATTTATCATCATTTGAATGAGCAACGCTAAATGATCTTTGGGATTATGCTAAACTAAATCAACCACCAACAAGAGAGGAGCAGCATCTATATTGAGTGTCTGAGATAGCTGTCATTCCTTCTGTACCATTTCTCACTTTCTTCCCTTCCTAATTTTTGTAATTTCCATTCTTATTTATCTCCCTTTTTACTGAATTTTGCCTTTGCTTTAAAAAAAAAAAAAAAAAAATCTGGTTAAATCCTGCCACTGCTTAACTAATTAGGGCTGATTATCTGTGTCTGTATGTGGGTGTATGCGCCTGCGGCCTGCGTGCACATGTGTCTGCGCACCTGGATGCACAAGAGAATACATGTGTTTCAGTGTGACTAAATTCTCTGCAAGTTCCCTATGCATGTGTGTTAATCAATTTGCAAGTGTTTAACTGACTCACCTCACAGAAGGTCACAGAATTTGTTGGCAATCCCTCAGAAATCACAGTTGTGTTCTGTGCAGCGCACACAGACATTTACACACCTACCTATATAATGGTCTATGCTTCGCAGTAGTCCCTGTCACCCCCATCATCCTTTTTTAGCTACAGTCTCTCTCATTCCGGTCTCTTTCCCTCCCACACTGCCATGCTGTGCCTCTCTCCCCTTGCCTCAGCTTTCATGTTTTAAGAGCTCCTCATTCCCTTTGAGTATGATATTGCCCATTCCTCCCCTCACTGGCTCCCATTCCTTTTCCCTTTCCCTCCCTCTCTCACATTCCCTGCTCTGTTACTTTCTCCTTGTGTTTGCCAGAATGAGTGACAGGTGTCTCCTCCAGATGCCAAGAGGTAGTTGAGAGGAAGTTGTGATGATGGCCTGACAAGCAGCATGTGTATGTGCTTATGTGGGGTTTCTTTTCTTTTCTGTGTTTGTATGTGTGTTTGTGAGTACACATGATGACTGGTGTGGAGTGATGGGAGAGAGACAGAGGAGGGAGATGGCTCTTGTAATTGAACCCTGGCTTTGCTTGATAAAGCATTCAGCAAATATCTAACCGGGGAGGCTAAGATGAGATTTTAGACAAACAACCAGCGGAAAATGGTCGCATGAGCAGAGAGAGAGAAAGAGAGAGACAGAGTGGGGGAAAGAGATAAAAAGAGAGTTGTGATTAAATATGCAACACTTGCTGAAATGGACAATTAAATTTTGCTAAGTTAGTGGAAGCCAGCAACTTAGGCTGACCAGTTTCCACTCTGAAAGTCAAAGCAAATTAGCCTAGTGTTATAACAATAGCACTGACTCCCATTAGCAAAATGCAATGCAATGCTTATAATGTAGGTTGAGTTCTTAACATCACATGTGGTGATATTATGAACTGTTGTAGTTACTGCCCACACAGATTTTGAACCAATCAAATTACAAACACCAAAAATCAAAAAAGATCGCCCTGTGGGGAACAAAAATGTAGGGGGTTTTCACCCCCCCCCCCCTTTTTGAACAATAAAAATGTTGGCCAGAAAGCTTCACATCAGCCAAAAAAGCACAGAGCATATGTATACATATTTCTGAAAACTAACTTTAATTTCAGTTCAACATTAAGACAAGAGCCTTTAAGACCATATGTCACTTCCTGATGTAAGTCGAGTGCAGATGTTGTTGCAAGCTCAAATTTAAACAGTTTACGGTAACTGTCATACTGACATTGGTGAAATCCATAAAATAATAAACTTTTCACTACAAACAATAAAAAAAGATGGAAATAGTTTCAAAAACCTTTTAGCTATCTGTGATTGTTTGATTGCTAACATTAGCTGAAAACGCCAGTGACAGCCTTTGTTGTGTTTGATTGCTAGCTTGTAGCTAAGCTAGCAATCATTTCCAAAACGTTTTAGCTTTCTATGGTTGTTTGATTGCTAACTTGTAGCCAGCAGTTAACGAACTTTGTTAAGTAGGTCCATTTTTATTGTATTGACATTACAGAAGTCTCTCATTAGCATCTTGTATGCTACTTGTCGCATATGCAACTCACACTACACTCGACTCACATCAGTAAGTGACACCATACACAAGGCCGGGTTGAGTTTGTTGTGAGGTCTGACCTCTGACCTCAACCTCACCTCACAACACTTTTAGGATTAACTGGAACACCGACTACGAGCCAGGCCTCAACGTCAGTGTCTAATCTCTGATTTCACTAATGCAAATCCCTGCAGCCAGGTTAAAAAATATTGCATAAGCATTTTCCAGAAAAGCCCAGAAAAGGCTGTTATACTGTAACAGAAGTTTGACAGAGGTGAGATGACAGGAAACGAGCGAGAAGGAGTTACAACAAAAGTCCTTGGCTGGACATTGTGGTTTACGGTCAGCATCTTAACCCCTGAGGTGCAAATTAATGCCAATGCTTTTGGAATGAGATGATTGAGACAATTACATGCTGTGTGTGCTCAGATGTCCACATACTTATGTACTGAATGTATGTGTGTTGACTGAAGTTTATTGTGATAGGCTAAGTGCTAGTATTCAGGTCATTTATACATTTTACATGAACAGAAGAGAAAATATACAGTATATTTTTATATGATTGTTGCCTTTTTTGCTTTTCCCACGCTTGAGCAATTAAATTTGCAAATGATTTAGCTCAAGTAAACTTTAATATATTTAAGCGGGAGCCCACATACAGCTCTCTCCCCTTGTTCAACAGAGCGCCTGGTTGATGAAATTACTAGAAATATTTCAATGTTAAGAAGGTAGCAGGTACCAAATGAGCTTGTGTTAACATAACATGGTTTAACCGGAGATTCACACCGGGCACAAATCACTTTTATGGAAACACCTGGATTAATGTTCCCATTTAAAAGCAGTAGGCCTACATGGGGAAATACGTCATGACTAATTACTGGTGTAACTGATTTTAATGTACCTTTACGCTCTTTACTGGGAGTTGTTACAGGTCTGAGGCATGGCTTAATGCCAGCTTGATATCTTCGCTAATTGCTGATTTGCAATTTGTAGTCTATTTATGTTATGCAGACTGCGCTAGTGCTGTGGAGCTGAAGGCAGCAGTAGTAAATCCAAGGATGCGCTGAGGTGGTGTTAAAATGGTGTGAAAACATGCGCTTAACATTTGAAAACAAAAAATCAAGAATTTGTTTTTTCTGCATTATTGGAGTTTTTCCCTCACTTTTGCAGAGAGAAACAGATTTGAAAAACAACTTATGCTTTATCTGAATGTTGAAACTTTGAATTACAATTTGTTTTTGCCACCTAGCTATAAAAAAGCACACATAAGTGAATAGAGATAATTCCCAAATGATAACAAAAATGTTTGAACAACTAGATGCTGCCCCCAGTCACACTGCCATATGGCACTCAGCAGCTTTTCTAATCTCATTACTTCCTTCCCTTAATTTTAAACATTCACAAGCAGCAAGACATTTCGAGTCAATTGGGCTAACAGGGTGTGGGGTGTGGCCTTTTAAAGTATTAACACCACCAATAGGCCAAAAGGCATCATATATAATAGGAAACATTAGCACATCACCATCATTAATGGTGACAATTTTCATATCTTTAGCTTGTTCCACTACGTAGTAACATGAAAAAGACATAATTTAGCATGTAATGCTAAATAAGCCACGACCCCATGCACTAATCAATATGACACTTCAAATCCTGGTTATCATTCGCCGCCATGTGTACCAATTTTGGTAAAATTCCATCCACCGGTTTTTGCGGTACATTTTTGCAGGGTTTAAACCCTTATAAACCATAGCAAAAACAATAGGTTTCTAGCCCCTTTGGGCTTGAATCGTAAAAAATTCAAGACTGCAGGGGCAAACAGAATGCAACGAAGAAGCAAAAACAGTTGAAAATGCTAACGTGAGAAGCACTATCACAAAGACGTGTGTCTAAAGACAATATGAATGTAAAAAAATAAAATAAATGGGAACAGTGGGGACACCGCATTGGTGAGTTTATCATTGTAAAAATACTTAAACAGCTGAGTAATCCCAATTGTTATTTGTAATTTTGAGACTTAAAGAAAATACCTTAACTCTCATTTATGGAACCATTTCTAGTTAGATAGAGCATAAGACGTGACCCTAAGATGAACTGTACATGAAGAGCTAAATCTTACAGTCATGTGAATTATTTTACAATAAAAATGTATCAGCTCATAAGATCTAATAAAACATGAAGGAAAATGAAAAGACAAGCTTCAATTCAAACCAAGGCTACACAGCTCAGTCAAGTGATGTCAAGTGATTCCCACTAAGAAACACAAAGACACAAAGTCACAGATACTTACAGACATGCACATACAATGCCCATTTTTACAAGCTTGCATACACAAAGTAGCAAAAAACGTCTTTCTAACTAATTAACAGACACAGCAGGCAAGGCAGAACAGTGCATGAAGATTAAGCTGTGGAGGAAGGGAAGAGTAAACGTGCAGAGAGAAGGCAGAGACGCATGAAGCAAAGGGCAACACAGATGGATAGTTAAAGCAGAGGAGTAGAGAAGAGAAGGGAAAGAACAGAAAGATATTATTTTGATTACCCGAGGGACTGAATACACACTGTACAGTTTGTTACAGAATATGACAATAACATTCGACCAATCAAAGCTATCGACAGACTGTGAGAAAAAGAATCTGTGCGAAACAGATAAGAAAGAGTAGAGAGGAAGAAAAAAGAAAAGAAAGAAAGAGGAAAGGGAGACCGGGGCACATGTGCATGTGCAGTAAATAACACACACTTCAGCAGTGTACAGTACACTACAGCATCAATAATAAAGTGAATTGAGCATTGTTCAATATTTATACTTCAACCTTCCTCCAACCCAACACTGGGTCTATCAATGCAAACATATTTCACATGGCCAAACCAAGACATCTTGTCAAGCTGAATGGAAATGTGTGTAAAATAATAATCTATTTGATGTGATATTTAATATACAGTATAGTACAGTACTGTATATATATAAATATTTCACTTTGTATGATACAGCTGCAAAGACGTGATTGCACAAGGAGATGGAAAATATATCTACAGTGTTGTTATTTGTTGCTAAACATGTAAACAAATATTGCTCTAACCGTTAATAAGCAGTTAGTTGATAAAGTTAGTAGATTGGTTACTCACTAACGTAAAATGACACACTGTAGATTAATTTGTCTATAAGAATTGTTAAAGAAGAAATTACTTCACATAACAAGACTTAGAGTCAGTCAACCGCCTTGAAAGTGGCTCTGTGAGATTCTCTTGTACTGTACAGTGAGGCTTAAAGCTAAAGGCTAACATCAGCATGCTAGCACGGTCACAATTACAATGGTAGCTTGCTCATGTTTAGCATGCATAACGTTTACCCATGTTCACCATCTTATTTTATTTTTTGAAACCTTCTTTATATTTTTTCCGTTCTTTTTAATGATAACAAATAAGCAAAAAAATAAAGAACAAATAAAGATCAAAGATAGAGAATAAAAGTGAACAGACAGGTTGGCAGGGTTGACACAGGCCATGCATCAGTGCAAGATGGAGTAGTCGTTCACACAGACATTGAGCTACTCATTAAATAATCTCAAGAAAGTTCACCTATCCCAGTACTTATTATTATACTGTTCAGCCCGTTGTCTTAGGGTAAAGGTCAGTTTTTCCATGCACTGTATATCGTTAACAATGGTGATCCAGTCAGTCCTTGATGGCAAATTTGTCTGCAGCCATTTCCGTGTAACAGCATTCTTGCTTGCAGCCAGGAGCACTTTATAAAAGTTAGTTGTGTTGGGCCATATGTCCAACTGGGATTTTACCCAAATACAGTGAAACATCAACTTTTAAACCAAAGATTGATAAAGGTCTTGCCAATATGGTTGAATAAGGGGGCGGGACAGAATATATGAAAGTGATCTGCCTATGTCTGTCCACATTGTCTCCAGCATTTATCCTGTCCCTGGAAACCCTGCTGTTTAGATTTCAATTTAGGGGTCACAAAAAATCTTATGTTCATCCAACAAAATTCTCGCCAGGCTCTGAACTTTGTGGTCTTAGCTTGAAACAGTTCTCCAGTCATCCTCACATATCTCCAGGCCAAACTCCCCCTCCCATGTTTGCTTAACCTGAAGGCTAGATTGCTTCTTGTAATTTTGTAGTCTTTTATAAATTTAGGATATTAAGTGTTTACTTACTCTTTAGCTTTAAATGCATCGGTAAATATACTGATCAGATCTATCCGTATTATCGGTTTGTTTGATTTCCTTATTAAAGTAGTCTCTGACTTGGAAATATCTGAACCTATCCTCTCCCCCCACTCTGTGTGGTTTAGAGATGAGGGTAAAAGACTGTAGGCCATCCTTATCAGCTATAGTGCAGTAGGCTGTCATACCATTGTATGTATAAACTCTGAGTCATATGCCACCTATTTCAGTATTTTGGCGTGTTTCTTGAGATGTTTTTTTTTACAATTGTTAAACCACACCTTAAGGACATGGTATTGGCAGTTAGGTAATAAATAGTTCCAAATCTTTCCACATGGCGGAGTGGTCTGATATTTTCCTTTGTCTTTCCTGGACAAACCCTGTTTGGTCTGGGTATATTATTCAGAGACAATGTTTTCTATCCTTTTAGCCATAACTGAGGCAAATAATTTATAATCCGTATTCAAAATGGATATTGGCCTATATGAACTTAATTCTCCCTTGTCCTTGCCTTCCTTAGGAATAATTGATATTACTGCCTTGCTCCAAGATTGGGCGTCTGGCCTTCCTTAAGGGTGTGGTTAATACATCTGACAAGAAGTGGAGTCAACTCAGGCCTGAATTTTTTGTACCATTCATTGACAAATCCATCTGTGCCTGGAGCTTTGTTGGTCTTTAGTTGAGAAACACCCAGTTCAGCGGTTGATATCTCAGCAGTGAGCACATTATTCTGATGTTTTCTTATTGAGGGAAGCTTCAGAGATTTTAAGAACTCAATAATTACTGAGTCCTCAGCTTTGTCAGGTTGAGTGTAGAAGTCCTTATAGTAGGTTTTAAAGGCTTTCTGAATTTCTTCTAGTTTATGGCACACTTTGTTGTTTTTTGGGTTTCTTATTTTGTAAACACTTTTTTTTCTGCTTACTGCTTAAATAGTCTCCAGGAAAGCAGCTTCATAGCCTTTGGGCCGGTTTCACAATATGTTTGTTTGGTGAACCTCATTCTTTTCTCATTTTCTTCGTAAATCTGATTTATTTCTGGTTTGATACATTTTAGTTTGGCCCTACTTGTGGGTCTCTTTGGGTCAAATGTTGAGTTTCTAGGTTCTTCAGTTTTGACTGTAGCTCTGCCAAGCTCTTATGTTTCTCCTTTTTCTTATGGGCTGCAAAGACTATGAGTTTACCCCTAATTGCTGCCTTCCAAGCATCCCACAGGACATTTGGTGATACTGCTCCATTATCATTATTTAGCAAGTATTCTTTTAACTCTTCTTTAATATCTTCCATACAAACTATCTAGAGGTAAATTCCTGAGTGGTCTGAGACATCTCTAACACATATCTTGCATTTACTTATTCTATGTCTATCTGCAGCAGAGATTAAAAAAAGTAATCCAATCTGGAATATTCTGCGTGACAAGGGCAGTAGTAGGTAAATTGTTTTTCTGTGGGGTGTACTAGGTCCTTCCATGTATCTATCATACCAAATTCCCGTAGCAGTTTCCGCATGAATACTGAGTTTAATGACTTCCACAATTAGTAAACTTACACATTCTCCAAAACTGAGGGGAAAGCCTGATTTAACAAAAGGGACCCCTCTTTGAAGTTAAGAAAGCTACTTCAATTGACATTGAACTCTGCCATGGCGGTCTCCTTGAGCATTTTCCTTATTCCTGCATACTCTCTTCTTTTCTTAACTATCTTTGTTTGGTAGTCGTGGTCAAAATACACTCTTGTGTCTTTGTAAAATACCTCTTTCTTCTTCCAAGCAGACGACAGGATCAGTTCCTTAGTTTTCTATTCCTGCTAGTTGATTATTATGGAGCGTGGCGGAGCTTTCCGTGGTGGTCGTGTTGCCAGAGCTCGTGGCAGTGTTGTATTTTCAGATTGAACTCGCCAGAGGTGGCCAGCTCGGACTTCAGTAATTTAACTACAACATCAATCATGTTATTCTCTTTCTAACCTTCAGGAATTCCGTAAATGCGGATATTATTGTGCAGTGAAATAGCCTCCAAATCTATCGATTTTGTTTGCAGGGATTCCTGTTTCTGCTTCAGTTGTCAGAGCGAGTATAACAATTTTATATCAGAGAATATAACAATTATATTACAACTTTAAAGCAATTGTATCTGGGGAAATAATCCGTGTTCTGGGGGGAGTGTTCAGTCGGTAGTTTGTTAGCATGCTAACATTTGCCAATTAATTAATTAATTAGCAAACTGTACAGTTGAGGATGGAATGTATTATTAATTTGATTTTTCTTAATGCATTGTTTTAAAATTTTAATATAAATCTTGACCTGATGATGGCACTAGATGAGAAGTCAGGGGATCATTAAGTGGAGGATCGACTGGCAGAAGGGCATTGCCATCCAGTCTAATATTGGCTCATTATAGAAAGTTGTAAATAATGTTCACAATAATTAAAGTAATTTAAATAATAAAAAAAAAAGGTTGTATTGTTTTAATCATACGTCATACAAAAGTCTTATGTTTCATAAACTGGGGATAATTGTGTATTTTTCACTTGAATAGTAAAATCCACAATTAATTGAAGAAGTTGCTGCTTAACCATCCATATATATGTAGTATATTTGTTAAATAATAAAAAGGACTGCACAGTATGGTACTACTCTGGTTTAATGGCATTTATTTTAACCAATCACAATTGTCATGGGCAGCACTAAGCGCCGTGCAGAGCCGCTGCAAAATAGCATCCCACAGGACATTTGGTGACAGATAGTCTGGCGAGCTGTCTCAATTCACCCTGCGAGGATCTGAGGAGCAGTTAACCATAGTGCTTGTAAATCAGTTTAAATTCCCAACACAAAGAAAGCAGAAGGAAGTAAAAAAATACATGCATCCGGCGGAATTTCCTGCGGCACCAGAACAATCCCGGAAGTGCAACGTAAAGGATCTAGACTAGCCTTGTCAAATGCAACAGACACTAACAATATACGTTTCAAATAAAAATGTCACATTTACAAAGATACATGCGGACAAACACATACAGTACGTACTTGTGTGAACATACACATGCTGTGTGAACATCTATGCAAACATGTGTAACACACCGGATAATACTGCTCTGTCCTGGAATTTTAGAACATGCTGTTCTTTGCCAAGCAGAGCAGCAGTGTCCTGGACAAATTGACATCTGCCCATCACATCTGTTCATGTTACTGACACACACAAGGCTGGACACCTGTCAGCATGATGGTCATTTTATATCGTAACTCTCTCTGTGTGGAAATTACTCCGCGAATCAGCATGTCTCCACCCTCATCTCTTTTTCATTTACAACTTTGTTACTTCTCTAGCCCCACAATACATCAAACACTGGAGTGATTCAACGCAGAAAAATAAATACATAAGTAAATAAGGTGTGAAACAGGGGAATCTGACCACAACAAGTAATATCCACTTCACAGGCATGCTGCAGATGATTCTCGTTTCATCCTCTCTCCCTCTTTTTTACGTTCCCTTATTGTGGAAATGTATTACAGGTGAGGTGCGCGTTCAGTTGTAAGCAGGGGAAACATCGATTTTCTGTCGCCTTTAGATGATAACCACAGAATATACTATACACTGTAAGGTGCGTAATAGGATGATGTGTGTGTGCTGTATCGTCAAGACTGGTCCAAGGAACACAAACACAAATGTGACAATTGCATTACAGCACTATAAAAAACCAGACTACACACACACTCTAAAATAGCTCCTAGCAGATTACAATTTTTTAAGGTTTTTGCAAAACATCAAAAATGGTCCCATGAGTTTGGATTTGAGTTTAAGATGAAGACAACAGTGAAGGGTGGGCAAGGTTAAGGTTAAGAGAAAACCGTTTGGGATGGAAAATGTGAGAAGAATGAGCTCAAAAAAACAAAACGTGTGTGTGTGTGTGTGTGTGTGTGTGTGTGTGTGTGTGTGTGTGTGTGTGTGTGTGTGTGTGTGTGTGTGTAATTTGTCTGCACTGAACCATGCCCATTGTTGTCCTTGTAAACTGAGAGCAATGAGTGTTTCATTTAAGATGTGTCTGATAACAGGAGCTGTGCTGTATGAATTCAATTAATTCTGCTTCTCTTTCTCTCATGCTCTCTTTGTTTAATTTTCATCCTTCTCTCCTCTTTCAGGTTATGGTGGGGTGGAGCTACTCTTGGTGCTGTGTGGCCTGGACCTCTCTCTGCCCTGCCCTCGCCACTGCATCTGCTACACTTCACCCAGCACTGTCTCCTGCCAGGCCCACAACTTCCATGCCGTGCCTGAGGGCATCCCTGCCCAGAGCGAGCGTGTCTTCCTGCAGAACAACAAGATCCAGCGGCTACTTCGAGGCCACTTCTCGCCCACCACAACCATGTTGTGGCTTTACTCTAACAACATCTCCTACATACAACCCTCCACCTTCCATGGTTTTGACCGCCTGGAGGAGCTTGATCTTGGGGACAACAGGCACCTCCAGGCCGTTGCGTCAGACACCTTCCTGGGCCTGGGTAGGCTACATGCCCTGCACCTTTACCACTGTGGCCTGATCACCCTGCCTCCAGGGATCTTTGCGGGCCTCCATAATCTCCAGTATCTCTACCTACAGGTACATGATTAAAAGCTTGCTTTTATCTTTACTGTATATTGCATCTGCCATCACAGTCCCATTATAGTGTTATTATGGTGTAATCTGTCCATTTGCCTTGCTCAGCACTTACTGTCTATTCTGATTTATTAAATCAATTTTAACTGGACTGTGATGAAAAGCTGGCTGTTATCCTCTGTGCAGGTAAAACGGCACAAGTCAGCCCTCACATTAAAGTACAGCAGAGCTTCTGTGATCAAGTAGGATAACAGTACTGGAATTGATATCCAAGATTTTTTATATGATTTCATTTACATGGTGGTTTAATGAGGAAAGAATCTTCTGTTACATGGAAGAGATCTCCTAACCATATTATTGTATGGGAAAACGAATTGATATCAACGTTGAGTGAGTAGTACTAAGGCATAGTACTGCTGACATTATTCTTACAATAGAACATACAGATTTTTTCAATAGCAATATATCACAATACAGCAACTACATGTACTCAAACTATATCAAAGTGATGTTCAATGCAGTGCTCTCCATTTTAAGCTTCTGTTTTTACCTTCCCCTTCCTCTACATCCTGGCAGGACAACCAGTTAGAGTTCCTGGAGGACGATCTGTTCATCGACCTCCTGAACCTCAGTCATCTTTTTCTTCATGGCAATAAACTATGGAGTCTTCGCCAAAACACTTTCCGCGGTCTGGGCGTCTTAGACCGCCTACTTCTCCACCAGAACCGAATCCAGTGGGTTGACCGCCAGGCTTTCCATGACTTGAGGCGCCTCACCACCCTGTACCTGTTTAACAACTCTTTGACTGAGCTATCCGGATCCAGCTTGACTGTACTGCCTGCCCTGGAGTACCTACGACTTAACGACAACCCCTGGGAGTGTGACTGCAAGGCGCTTTCACTTTGGGATTGGCTGCGGAGGTTCAGAGGCTCCACCTCCTCTCTGATGTGTGTTTCACCACCAGAGCTGGCAGAGAAGGACCTGAAAATGCTAAAGAAAGAGGAGCTGCCCAGTTGCTTGTCAGGAGAGCGTCATGCACATGGTGCCCCAGGTGGTGAGACGGAGCATGGGGAGTCTTTGAACCACCTGAATCGTCACAGAAACCATCACAACCACCATCAGCGGCCATACCTGCCCCACGGGGATCAGCACAGCTTGCCTCCACCCTCGCCCCTGCCGCGACCACCTAAAGGAGGCCGCAGAAACTGCACCCGCCGGGGCCGCAAGACCAAAGGGGGAGTCAATGAGGTGCAGGTACTACGGGAGGAGGGTGAAAAAGACTATACTCCAGATGGAGGTAAATATGACCTGTCTGGAACTGCTAGGAGGAAGAACAAGTGCATCCCCAGGACTTCTGTCGGCCCACCAAGTGGGGTCCAGAGAGCCAATAATAAAGCAGGGTCACACATTGCAGATCATATTTTCTGTTTACCATCAGCTCTGCTGCTGTCACTCATCTCTGTCATCCTACGCTGAGACAGGAGATGGACACTTTGTGCTGGTGATGCAACTTTATGATTAATTCTCCTGAACAACCCTGCCCTGGCTCTTTAAATTAGGCAAGTGTGCTTTAACTATTGGTGTACATGACCGTGTATAAAGAACATGATCAAATATCTACTGTTAAAGAGTCCCTAAGTTATAAAGAGGGATCTTAATGAGTCATAATAAAAAAATGGAAGTCAGGGAAAACAGTTTAGCCCATTGCTTTGATGATGTCACCAAGGGAAACATCAGGAAAACTGTCTTCTATCTGTCTCTGTGGCATCGATTGCTTCACTGAAGTCATGTTAGAAACTGTCCAGCCACATCAAAAAACAAGCCAATGATTAATTCAAGTCAAAGTGAGAAGAATGCACAATAAGGATCAAAAAAAGCTCAGTCTCTATGTTTAGCCCTCTTGACACAATAGTGCTCTCTCAGTGCACCCTCCATCTGTCACTCATGGTGAGACAAAGACAGTCATTCAAAACTGTCACACTGCTCACTCAACAGCACCTCAAGATCCAGAAACAAACTGCAGACACAAGTGACATTAAAATGAGTGATAATAGAGCCATAGCAGTAATAACCAGAATTACTATATATCTACTAATAATATGGTTTTACTTAAATGGCTCACAGGAAGGTGAACCCACTAAATGCACATATGTATCCTTGGCTTATAGTCTAAAGTCTAAAAAACACAACTGGGGTTGTGAGACGTCGAGAGAATTGCAACACTAACTAGTCATGTTAAAAGGTGTCCCATTGTCCCCTTGCAACCCATCAACTTAAAAGCCATTCAGAACTAACCTTTCATTATGAGAGCCAAATCAGTCACAGTTAGTGTAAATGAGTGAGTAAATGAATTTCTGTGTCACTGTGTATGAGTGTGTGTCCAGAAAACACTGAAGCCATGCGGGTAAAATGACACTAGATAAGAGTGCCTAATTAGAGCCAGTGGCCAACGAGGACACACTACGGAGGTAAGGGATGGTCATCAACCTCACTGGCTACCAAACGTCAAAACGTACGAAAAGTCAACACACACAGGCCAAGGAGAAGCGGAGGCCAGAGTCTGGCTCACAAAATGTCTGACTCCCAGAAACTTTGATGTACTTTCGTACTGTGGAGATTAATGGAAAAAGATAGCCTTCCAGCAAAGATGACTCAATCTAAACAGTCACAGGATGGTTTCAAACGCCATGCAATCAGGGAGGAGTACTGATGACCACCACACCACCACAAAAGATCTTTTGTAATGGTCTAATCAACTGCTTACACTGGAGAACAAAAGCAGTTAGAATATGTGATTATCACCACAGGCACTGACAAACTTCTACTGCATTTCTGTCCTCGTCCTCTCTGGTGTATTTAGTGTGCTCCAAAACAGATTGACTTGACTTGGAGAGTTGTATAGTTATTGCTGCTACGTCCGAGAAGACCTGCACTTTCTGATTTTTCTTCAAGAAATAACAAAGACAGAGAGGACTACGGGACATGGTGGCCTGGATGAACTGGAGCAGGTCAATCACACTCACCCCTAACTAAGCTCCTCACCTTCACAGCCTTCCTGTCCCACTGCAAACTACTAACCTTTGTCGGTCCAAAACTTTCAAATCCAAGAGCAGAGCACCACAGGTTTGGACTTTAGACCTGAACTATTTCAGAGCCAATCACCCACAATCTCAAGTGCTCAACTAAAATAGGTAAAACCTGTAACGCTACACATGAGCCGTCCGGGTACCTTAACTAGCAAGTAATGGTAAAAGTCTATTTCTTACAGCATTACAAAGTTATAAATTCTATTTTCAGATGGAGCTGCTCTTGTATGCATAGTTAGCAAAAATGTTAAATTATGACATGCTGACAAAAAGCACAATAAATTATTTGTATGGTTTGCTGGCAACCTAAAACATGTGTGGTCTGGATGGGAATCAAAGAGCAGGGGCCACATTTGTACCCGGCTTGTGTGTGTTTCCTGCCGAGCCCCGCCTTCTCGTGTCCATCTATCTTAATGTTGGGGACGAACTGAAGCCTGTCGATGGTGTCATTTTCCTGACATGTAGGATTAGAGACCCCTTTTGGTGAACATGTTTGTGCTGCTGTGAACCCAGAGATGATGTAAATTGTGTCTGTTTATTCCTGTGAGGATGACTTTTTTGTAAAATGAAATAACAAAAAAACAAAGAAAAATACAAATAAAACTCTGTTATGTCTCGGTAGTTCCCTAGAAAAAAATAAACAGGGAACTAGGGGATGGAACTTTATTTTTGATTTAATACGATTATTAACATTTTTTTCCAGTAGTTTTTTAAGTTTTGCTGACTCATTCAAGATAAACTGTACACTGCACTTCCCTCCTCCTGCTCCTCTATTCTTTTCTATTCATGCCTGTCTTTCTCTCCCTCCTCCTCCCCTATCTGTCTAATTTTTCTCTTCCTCCCTCTCCACCTTCTCTGCTTCGTTCTCCTCCACCGCCGTTGCTCCCTCTTTTTTCCCCCTCTATCGCCTTATTCTTTTCCTCTCCTCGTTTCCATTGTGCAACCCAAAATGTTTTGTATGTGGTTATCAAACAATGCCAGACTCAAAAGCTGTTTATAAATAACATTAAACAGAAAGTGTCCTCAAATGGCTGAGGTGGTCTGTGTTTGTTTGCCTCCCTTTTGTAAGTGCATATGCGCTGCATGTGTGTGTGTGTGTGTGTGTGTGTGTGTATGTGTGTGTGTGTGTGTGTGTCTAACGGACAGACCTCCAAAATGAACCCTGAAGCTGCCTCAATGATAAGGCAATGAAAGGAAAGAAAAATTGTTAAAAAGTAAAAAAAAAGAAGAAAAAAAAAGGTAATGGAATAAGTATGAACATTCATCTACTGCTAGGAAAGAAACACATCCACTTTTAACCAAGATATAGCTTGGCCTCCTTCATGCCCTAGTTTTCCTCGTACATTCAGCGGCCTCATATAAAATATGCATCTGAATGACTGTGAGCACATGCACTCACACAAACAAACTCACAAATGCCCACATCTGTCGAGCCGTATTAGCTGTGAGGGTGCAAGGTGAGGTCAAATGGAGCACAAGCATGGGCTACGTCTATTCTGATCGTTTGCACGGTGTTCACATTTATGCATGTGTGTTTGCACATGACACTGAATTGTTCTTTGTCTGTGTGTTTGTGTATTATTTGTGCGTGTCCACCGGTGTACCAAGTATGCCCACTGTCACGGCAGATCCGGCCTGACAGCCGGCTAGGGCAGGGGATGAGGTGTGCCTCTGAGAGACGGTATCACTGCTCAGTTTGTAAAACAAAGCTGACAATTGGGAGAGAGGGAGAGAGAGAATGAGTTAAGCACAATGATTTTAAAGTCAGAGGGGTGTAGATATCTGTGAAAGAAATCCAGAGCAGCAGCCAGGGGAGAAGCAGTGGGCATACAGTAACATGGGTGGCTGAGGAATCAGCTCCGAGTTGTGTTCAGTCAGTCGCTGCATTTGTCCCAAACGAAGCCTGGGCTGCAGTTTACATGTGTTCACCCATGAGGAGACACTACATGTGCGGAGGAGCAGGATTTATATCAGAGCACAGAGCTTCTGTCTTAATGAGTTCAGGGTGAAACAGAAGTCTATGGGGTGCCGTTTGTAAAGCAGCTCACGCCAAAAATAACAGCAACATTTTGTCACATTTAGCTTTAAACAATGTTTAAAAACTGGTATGAATTTTTCTGGGGTCACTTTTTTGCAAATTTACAACATTATTTGGCAGGGATATTTTAAATAGTTTAATCCAAATATTAAATGTTACACCTAAATGTAAAATCAAAATGCTAAATATAAATATAAATCTAAATGTTAAATTTAAATATAAATATAAATGTTAAATCTAAACTTTAAATCTAAATTTAAATGTTAAATCTAAATATCCAATCTAAATATTTGATCTAATCAAATGTAAATGTTAAATCTAAATCTAAATGTTAAATCTAAATCTAAATGTTAAATCTAAACGTTAAATCTAAATCTAAATGTTAAATCTAAATGTTAAATCTAAATCTAAACGTTAAATCTAAATCTAAATGTTAAATCTAAATGTTAAATCTAAATCTAAACCGAACGTTAAATCTAAATATAAATGTTAAATCTAAATCTAAATGTTGAATCTAAATGTTATATGATATCTAGTTAGTTGTTATCCAAAGGTTTCTGTTGAAGCTAAATCCACAATTCCTCTGCGAAATATCCAACCAATCGGTATTAGCCGAGAACTTCGGCAGGGCGCTCCTGGCGGCTGTAGAGAATCTTTCAACAGCAACAGCGGGCGGAGATAGGCTCTTACTGGCCTATATGCAAACTAACGTGACAGATCAGTCAAAGCAACACAGGGAGGGAAGGATGGATGATGAGAAAAAAGGAAAGGAAAAAGAACAAAGTCAAGAAGGAAAGGTGAAAGGAGGCAAAAGAAAATGAAAGACGATCAGAGCAGTTTGAGAAGTTAAGGAAGGGAGGCTTTTGGGAGGGGATGTAGTGAGGAAAGAGAGGAACACATAGGGAAAGAGAGAAATCATCCATAGAGACACATGTATACAGGCTTCATGATCAAACAGAAGAACAGCTCATCCACTAGTTCAGTCCCTAAGCTGAGGATCTGAAATAGCCGCATGTGAATATTTATACATGCCTATTCCCTTCCAAAGGCAAAGAGGCCAAGCAAAATTGATTTCTCTGTGTGAATCCCCGAAGAGTTGAGACTCAGCAAAAGAAAAGAGAAAGGGAGAGTTAAAAGAAAGAAATAAAAACACTGCTAGAAAGAACAGTGCTGGGAGATTTTATGAAACAAGCAGAAAACTAAGAAATGGACACCTTCAGTAAAATGTAAATATTTCCACCAATCTGATGCACGCACCATGTGTCCTGTATTCACTCTCTCTCAGAAGGATTTTTCCATTACCTGATTTGATTTTTGTTTCCATTGCCATCCAAGCACAGAGCCTCTTCCACATGCCTTCCAGTAAGACCCATAAAACACCAGCCATCTTTTCGGTACCATAACTCCATCAGGCTTCATTACAGGCAGATATCTGATTCTAATTAGGAAGAAGGTCAAAGCGTCAGGCCATAACGAAGGCGACGAGGATGTGCCGCCATAAAACCACGAGCCTTTAATATTTAGGATCGGACTTGATCTGTCTGGAAAAATGCTGTTTCAAGTCAAAACATTCACTCGCACTTTTACATTTATTGACGACTCCTTTTACTCCATTTTAGTCCAAACCCGCCATACTAAATGGTTCAATTACTCAATATCTCTACATCTTTATAAAGGGTAACAAAGTTCATGTGCACTTGAACAAAAAAGGGGAACAGTCAGCCACAGTTGGATACATTTTCAACCTTTCAGCACCTGAGTATTACACAAGGACATCTGAGAAATGGCATTTGAATATGCAGCGGATGTCTTCATCATCTGTTGGCGTAGGCATGCTGAATCAAAACTGTCGGTCTGTGTTTCAGTTTTTGCTGCAGCTTTATTAAAAGTTTCATCATTCTGGATTAATGTTTTGAATAAGTGAAAGTATCTGCACTGTAACACGGAGCCCTGTGTTGTTTCAATAACAATATTTGTGTTTCTAAAATACATTTTTAATGCTCTGTTCCCTCATCCAAACAATCCCACAAACAGATCTAAGAATTTAATTGAAGCATCTCTAGGGAAGTATTCAGGCGTTATCATCATCGTGATTGAACAGAAAGTATTTGTGGGCCTAAATAATAAATACTGCGAGAGCAAAACAAAGACGAAGTTGGCCAAAATGAATTTTGGAACAAACATATCTCATCAAAAGTCTGCAGCCACACTAGCAGCTCTGTTAGCCTGTACTTAAGCACAATTTAGCTGAATATTGTCAAATGTAATATCCGCATCCTATGTTCACAATGGCAATACTACAATAACATGCTAATTTTTTACATGTAATGTTTACTATCTTTGTTTATTGTGGTAGAATGTGCATTTCCACAGTACAGCTGAGGCTGATGGGAATGTCAGTTTTGCATGTGATGGAGCAAGATGAAAAGTTTAAGGATCACCAAAGTCATTACAGATCATCCTGTGGGGGAAATTATTGTGTGTTCAAAATGTAAAGGTAAATTAATTTTAATAGAGGTAGAGAAATTTCACTTAAAATCCCAAATGTCAACCTCATGGTGGCGCTAGAGGACAAATCAGAGGATCACCAGATTCAATAGGATTCATTCTCTGGGAACCATGCATTTCTGTGTAAGATTTAACATTAATCAATCCAGTAGTTTTTGAGATATTTCAGCCAGGATTTTGGTGGACCAACCAACGAACTGCCAGCAGAGTCACGTTGCTAGAAGGCCGGTATGAGTAAAATATGCAATATAGGACAAATTGTTGAATTTTGCAAGGGTACTCGTCTTCTGCCTTTCTGCTGCTTTCAGTATACTGCTTAAATACAACAGATTATTTGTTAAATAAAAAAAAGAGGACACAATTTCTCTATTCAACAAATTGAACATCAAACAGGGCACGAAAAGGCACCAAAAATATAGTTTAATCATTTGCTGTTATCTACTGATACTCAGATACTCAGTCAGTGTTTATAGTGCAAGTTGATATTGTAGCACTAGCTACTAGCGTGACTAAAATGTGTAAAAGGTGGTCAACGGCTATAATTGTGTTGGGAAATGTTTGACTAGAACACATGGAAGTGAACACCTTTTGGCTCACATAATGGAAGCAGCTGCACATGATGATGCAGTTATATCTCACAGCTTTGCCCATTCCCCCCCCACTGACTGCCCACAGGGGACTGTGTGTGGCTGCCTGAACAATGACTTTAGTGCAACTGCCTGCTGCCTCACCACAAAGAAGTTTTCAGTTGGTTTAGCTGATTAGACCTCTACGGAAAATGCTTGACTGTCCTACTTTATGCTCCTTGCCCAAGATCTGACGACCCCCTTTAAGCTCAAGGTGTAAACAAAAAAAGCATCACCGTGCCACAGTTGTAGAGTGCTTTTCAATGTAATTCCAAATATAGTTGTGTTCAGAATAATAGAGGTGTGTTGGAAAACTGAATAATGCTCAATAATAGCTTTTAATTCCATAATATCAATACATTGGGAACACTGCACATTCAATTCCAAATCAAAACATGACAAAAAATGGAAACAAGGAATATTTGACTGTTCAATTTACATTTACTGTATTAACGTAAAAATGTCTCAAGGGTTTGCTTTGCTTTGAATCACTGCACTAATGTTTAGTTGCATAACCATGATTTTAAAGAATTAATCCCCCCACAAGTGTTCTATGGGATTGAGGTCCGGGGTTTGGGTGGGCCACTCCATAACATCAATCTTCTTCATCTGGATCCAAGACTTTGCTCGCTTACTGGTGTGTTTTGGATCATTGTCTTGTGGAAAACCCCATTTCAAAGGCATTTCCTCTTCAGCATAAGGAAACATGACCTCTTCAAGTATTTTGATGTATTGAAACTGATCCATAATCCCTGTAATGCAAGAAATGGGAGCAACACCACCGTCTGAGAAACATCCCCATAATCACCATGCTTTACTGTCTTTACAGTGTATTGTGGCTTGAATTTAGTGCATGGGTGTCGTCGGATAAACTGTCTGCGGCCCCTAGACCCATAAAAAAAATATTTTGCTCTCATCAGTCCACAGAATGTTATTGTGTCCTTTGGCAAATTTCAACCAATGCAGTACAAGTCTTTTTCCAGCTTTGCGGGGGCTTCTAGCTGATAGCTTTGCTTAACATAGCCTTCTTCTTATTGTAACAGTACCTTTAAGTCTTCTTTGATTTTCCTGGAGCTGATCATTTGGTTGAGCCTTTGGCATTTTGGCTAATCTTCACTTCATTCAAAAGGCAGTTTTTTGCCATTCAGGCTTTGGATGAAGGTAAATATGGTGCAAAACGTGAGAGTGCGTCGATGTGATGTAAGCACTTGTAGAATAAGATTTGAGAGCTTGTAAAAAAAAAAATCTGTACTCGTACATTTTTATTTCACTTCTGTCACTCTTCCAGTACAACCACAACTCCATGATTACAACCTCTCAAATCTGTCGCTGCAATGTGCTCTCTTGCATCCCACAGCGGCGGGTCTGCACCCTCAACTAACATGAAAGCTAGCGTTAGCTAACTAGCAGCCAGCCTGCTTCTAAATACTGTAAATACCTTTTAATATTCTCAACACTTTTAACAGTCAAACTGAAAAACTGGCGGTGAGCTCCAGGTCCTGCAGCCACGGATGGACCGCCATCAGTGGGGCTCAGCCAGCGTGGAAACATGGCTAGAAAGCTTCGCTGCAGACCTCGACCTGATCTGATTGGAGGTCCAGTGGGACACGGAGAGCTCCAGACCCGGTAGCAGCGGCACAACCCCCCGGAGCCCACCGTCAGTATTGGTGGAATAGCAAGCTAGCATTTTTCTCCCACTTCTTTATATGTTTTCTCCTCTCCAATCAACTTTTTATCAAAGTCCGCTGTTACTTAGAGCAATGTCTAGAACGACCCATTTTGCCAAGCATTTCAGTGTGAAATGCACTATAACCACCACACACAACATTTGCTTCCTTCCTTCCTTAAATATGGGCCATCATTTGCACCCGTTTCTTCACAGAATCAAACACCTCACTAATTGAACACAACACTGCTATTATTTTAAACATGCGTGTCATGACTGTTGGGTCTGTTGGTTTTCTATGACTCTACAACACTTACTGATAAATTATTTGCAATGTAGAAATATCACTTCTACCAAACAATATGATTTATGAGGTAACCCACTGCTATTATTTTGAACACATCTGTACTCTAAACGCCTACTGCTAACAACCTTCCATGAGAACTAAGAAACATTTTCCCCCACTTTTTCAAAAAAAAAAAAAGGTTAAGAACATCACCCAGAGCTTCCCTCCTAATGGGGTCCTATCTATTATTTCTCAGAGCTCTGCTGTGCTGAGTGGTTTCCTAGAGGAGACTGGATGACAGTCCTCTACCTGTCATCCAGATGCTGTCCCAACTTAATTCCTACAGCGTAAGTCCTTCTATATTATTTATAATTTGCAGCTTTTTAGCAGTAAGTCATTCTCTTTTTAGTTTTCAAGATGCTTCACCCCGCATTGATTTTTGATCTCATCACAAACTACACATATGTCCCAACTTTTGAGCTCACATTTCTATCAAACCACTACACTTTGCTTGGGAAAGGATTGTTCCATCTTACCGGTTTACACTGAGTGAGGTTTTTTTCCACATCCCGTCAATCATTCAGTTTAATAGTATGACAAAGGCTAGATTGGCTCAACTGCTTAAAGTAATCTGCCTAACTAAGCAGCTCCTCTCAAAAGTAAGAAGTGTTACTATAATATATACAATGATGAAACTGTAAATCTTCCACATTAACACTACAACTGGATTTGCTGTAAGACTGCCAAGTCAGTAGTCATGAAATAGTAGGTTCTCTTTTTTAACTTTGAGGTCAGAAAGCTACAAGGCAAGCTAAAAAAGTGTTAAAAAACCCTGACTTAAAAAAAGAAATCAGTGAATGACTCTGGACAGGTAACAATTAGACCTGAAATAACCATTTTAACTGGTGCTGAACGCATTAAAGTGAGACATGAACACCCGATACAGGGTCAGACAACTTACACAGACTAGATTCACATGAATACAGAGTATGGACAGGGGTTGATATTTGACGTCTACGCTTTGATCACATCATTCTACATGATCTCACCACCAAGCTCAGCTCAGGAGAGATCCCACAGTGATGATAAACTTCTCCACACCACATTAGACTGAGAGCCCAGATATTATGTGGAGCCGTGTGGTTATTCACCAAATTAGCAACTCCAACCAGTGCAGGAAATATACTAATTAGTTCACTGATATGGATAAATCTAATCTAAACCCAGCAATCCACCTGATTTGCAGCAGCAGGCTAACACACATCCACTGCAGATAGAGTAATTATTCACTCATTGACATGATCACATAAATAAATCTCAACAAATTCTCGGCTTAGATCAGACAATCATAAGCAGCCATCCCTGCTTGGAAACATAGACCGTATATATATTGATGGACAGAGCATCCGGTTCGGAAAAGTGCAACCACTGCGGAAGTAACTTAAAC
>NC_048419.1:15333976-15367892 GCF_013103735.1 Etheostoma cragini | reverse complement strand
CGACTCATTTCTGATCTCCACAAACCAATGGGTGACGTCACTCATGCTCTGTCCATTTATATTAACGGTCTATGCTTGGAAACAAGTTAATTGTACTAAAACATCCTGTTGAAATCAAAGCATCATAACGCACCCGCAAACCAACAACCAAATGAAAAGAAAAAGTCATGACAAAAAAAATAATTCATAATGAATACTAATGCAGATTATTTACAAAGATAGATGGCAGCAGCAAGACACCAATATATCACCCACAACAGATCAACACAACAGCCCGACCAATACTGGATAACAACAATATTTTTAACATAAACACATGGCTTAAGCAAACATTTTCAAAAGGATCTTTTGAATTAGGTTTGGAAAGAACTGAGAACAAAATATGCACTGAGCACGACATGCAGGGTTAAACTTCTCTCCGGTGGACAAACTATGTAATGGACACACAGTACCTAAATGATCCCTGTCAGCACACGAGTGTACCAGAAACTGCATTTGTTTTAAACCTTTCCTCTGACAAATGGGCTACCCTGACCCTAACCATTTGAGGTTAATGTCATTAACGAGCTTTGCACATGCATAGAAAGTACAGGGTTTCCAGTGCGGGTTGGGCCGCACTGGCATATATATATAACTTATTGCAAATATATTCTATATATATCGAATATATTTGCGATAAGTTAAAATTAACTAATAGCACCTTTTCCGTTGAAAATCACCTCAAAAAACATGTCCAGCAGCCACATAGCCAAGTACACAAACACAGTGAACCCAAACATCCACTCACGTAAGCATGTTAGCACAAGCAGAGGATACTTACCTTTTGTAGAGTGTATCTCAGCAGTGCTTTCAACTTGAGGCTAATAGCTGACACTTTCAAGGGGAGGGGAGTTTCAGCTGCAGCCTTGACTGGACACACACAGGACTTTTTCCTCCACAAAACCATCCTGAAGAGACATGATTGGACTGTTAGAGGGATAAAATGCTACTTTAAGAAGCAGTAGCAGGAGCAGTTTGAAACTGAGTTTGCATATGGCAACAACAGCAGAGGAAAAGAGGAGGCATATGGTACAGCTTGTTTAAATAGACCGCCTTAATGAAAGGGTGTGATGGATATATATTGCAGCAAGTATAACATTCTGTCACATGAAGCAAGAAACAACAGGAGACGGTTAACTGTCTGTATTAAAACTGCAATTTGAAAGAGCACTGTCAAACCGAGTGTCACAATTTTAACAATTACTTACACCATTAATATCTGGACCAAATAAGTCAAATACTTTAAACAGATATTTGGCTAATTCCTGTCGGCTGGAAGAGTTGGAAGATTTGGCTAATCTACAAAACATGGCTTTTGTTCGTTAGGTTTTGTAAAGATTTTTATTAAAGCACGACACTCCACTCAGTATCATTTTGATGTCACAAGACTAAACAATATATTTTTGCTATTCAAAAACTCAAACAAACTGGTGACTCTTTCACCACATAAAAGATCTACATAATAGTGTAGATAGTAGCCTACTTGAGTGGAAAAAGTAAAAGTTATTCAGAAAAACGTCCAATGTCAGTTATTATTTTGCGTCAACATGTAAGCAGCATTTTAATGATGTAGCTGGTCAAGTGGAGCTCATTTTAATTACGTTGTATACTGCATAGTTTGTTCTATAACAATGCAGCATATTTTATAAAGTCAGAGTTTTTCTTTGTAAAATCTTAAAATGCAAAGCAACTTGGAACCACAGCTGTTAGATAGCCCAAAAAATATTTCCCTCTTAAATTAAATGTAGTATAAGTATAAAGTAACAGGGAATAGAACTATACAATTTAAATAAATGTACTTACATACAGAAGTGATATCTTACGGAATGTGGGACAGAAAAGTAGCTCAGGTTACTGAAAGTTAAAAGTTCTCCCTATGACTGGATTAAAATATGCTTGGAGGGACCTCAAAAACATGCAACTTAATAACATTACTCATAACTCATAATATGCATTATTTTTGGATTAAGCGTAGCTTTTGTATTGCTAAGTAGGCCACCAGGCCTTTGGTTTATAAAATATATTTGCATATTATTGCAGTGCTAGTCAGGTGAATTACAATTAGATTTTTCCCCAAACGGTTCACTCCTACCTGAAGGAGGCAGACTTCACTGCAGCTTCAGCACATTGAAAACAGTAGATAGGTGTGTATCATTGGGTTGCCGAGTTACAAATGCACCATATGGTGCTATGTTGACCCAAATTAGAAAACATCATGACGGAACAGGTCATAGGGTTTAAAAATATACTCTAGGATATTAGTCATACAAAAACTGATTACATTTTTTGACAAATGATTCAAATTCTTATGATGTAGCTGAACCTGAATTCAACCTCAGTTCCAACAGACATTATCAGCAGAGAACTGCTGTGCTCCTCTTGTGAGTGACAAAATTCTAAAGAATGAATTCTCCAGAAATGAAGGGAATCCATAACTTGCTGGTTCATGATAAACTCAATGAAGCTGTGAATTGCTCATACTGTCTACCGAAAAACTCCCCCTGAATAAAACGATCCAATACTCATTGTCACTCACTGTTTTTCTCTAAAGC
This sequence comes from Etheostoma cragini, assembly GCF_013103735.1. NCBI lineage: Eukaryota > Metazoa > Chordata > Actinopteri > Perciformes > Percidae > Etheostoma > Etheostoma cragini. The sequence continues at coordinate 15,365,301 of NC_048419.1, read as the reverse complement.
TTTTCTCAGCTCCCTGTCCGAGAGCCCATTAATATCTGAAGAAAAAGTGATGGAATTGAATTTTTCTTTTCTTTTTTTTGCTGGGTAGAAAAGCTGTCAACAGCGGGTTAGAACATGTAGGAGGACAGCGAGTTGACAAGATTTGTCAGTTTTCACTCCTTCTACCTCCCGCTCTCACACGCAGGCACGCACGCACGCACGCACACACACACACACACACACACGCACGCACGCACGCACGCACACAATCTTTGTGGGGACCCGTCATTGACATAATGTATTCCCTAGCCCCTTACCCTAACACTTACAACTAAATGCCTAACCTTAACCCTTACCCTTTACCCTTACCATAATCTAATCATGACCCTAACCCTAAAACCAAGTCTTAACCCTCAAAATCCCTTTAAACTTGTGGGGTCCTACATTTTGACCCCAGTAAGCTGTCGGGGCCCAACAGGTAAACTGTATTCCCGTTTTTTGGACCCCGCAAATATAGTTAAACAATAACAAACAAACACACACACACGCAGAGAAAGCCCATTGCCCTAACAGCAACTTTTACTAAATAAATAAGAGCCACAAAGAACGAAATGTGGATAAACTTGCTGATTTACATGTATTACACTTTATTTGCCTCTCCTTCTCTGCTTATCATCCCTACCGTACTTGCTTTTTGTTCCCTCCATCAAACCGACGCTGCCTCTCATTTTCTCCATCATTCTGTCTACTTTTGTCTTACTCACCCACTCTCTAACTCTGTCACCTCTCCTTATGTCTCACATCTCAGTCCCCATCCCCTACTCCCTCTCCTGCCAGATGCCTGATTCACATTCGAAGTGTTTATACCTCCTGCTGTTCCTCTCTTTCCTCCCACGCTCCCACTCTTACCTCATCCTCTCTTTTAGCTCTGCTCTTCTCTCTCCCATTCCTAGTTCCTTCTCTCTTCTCATTTCTTCTTATTCTCCCAATTTCTCCCTCCTCCTGTGCCTCTAAGATAACTGTCTTCGCTGCTGACACTTTTATCACTGTAAGACCAATAGAAATTAAGGAGGGTGCAACACCCATCCATGTCACCCTGTCACTCCCTCTTCATCCCCCTATGTGGATTCCTCCCATCTTCTTTTCTACAGCAGCTTTCTGAGATCCATCACTTCCTCCATCCTTGTCAACTAAATAACCTCCTCTCCTCCTTGTTACTCTGTGAAACTTTTCCATCTTGTGCTGTGACAAAGTGGCTTGAACGTCTTCTCATGACAGCCTCAACAGAAGGTTTCTATATATATTGTATGTGGTTCATATAGCCTATGGTTCAGTGGTAGTTCAAAACAAAAAAACTACCATAGAAGTTCCCATTTCCAACACAGAACTACATGATGCATTAACATGAAATATTCGGGAATCGAAAGTCTCATTTTAAATTTCCTTTAATTGTTCCACAGTTTAAAGTTGTGGTTATTTTGATCAAATACAATGCCCAAGTTCATGTTTTGGCAAAAATAATTCTCTACATAATCCAAGGCTGTTTTTCAGATATGTATGAGCAACTGGTGACATTTTCTACAAAAGAAAAAGAAACAAACTTTAATGGAAAAACTAATGAAATTTGCATAGTGAGTAAGGTGAGCAACTCACACCTTTTCCTCCACAATAATTAATTTAAGCTTACGTGTCAATATTTATTACTGATTGTTAATAATATGTGTATCCTTAATAGTGGTTGGATTCTATTACTGTCAGGTATGCATACATACAAGAAGGAGAACCTTTGGCCAAACCCAAAACATGACACAATATTAACGAAGGACTATGATGCAGTTGCTAGTCTCTATCTTTAAAGGTGTTATACTCAATGCTTTTTTATATATCAACAATTGATCTAAAGACTATTTGTATGTGAAAGAAGTCACTCTTATTGACAAACCCACGTAGAATTATCCAATCTCTGCAGTTCTCTCCACAGAGCATAACAGTATTTTTTTAACTCATTGTTTTTGGTTTTGCAACTCAATGAAAAGGTAGCAATGTGTGTACCGGTTGTGTTTCTACAGCCCAAGTTGGATTGAAAAAGTAAAAAAAAAAAAATCCATTAATGGTTTAGGTTTGAGTATATGTTGAACAAAGATTTGGATTATTTCTTATTAGGGCCAAAGCGTGACAGCGACGAAGGCCCTATTGAAACTGAAGGAATTAGTCCTTTCCTTTCCTTTTGCAAATTAATCACCTTTTAGAGGGGTTTAGCACCCCTACAAAACTTAATAAATTTAGCCCCTGCAGTACCTTTGACGTAGACTAACAAAACTTGGCACATATATGTAGCATGTCAAGATGTACAAGAAACGTCATTGAAGCAATACCCTGTTCCCAACAGGAGGTCCACCATTTTGAATTGAATGTTCACAATGAGTTTGATTTTGGCCATTTCCATGTTGTACATTAACAAACTTCTCATAGAGATTTCATCTGATCAACTCAGATAAAAAGTTATTAAAAGGAAAACTTTTCATTATAGGGCATGGCTGTGGCAGGGTGACCATTTTGTGCGTTTCGCCATCGAAACAGGAAGTGGGTGCAACTTGAGTTAACATTGTCCAATTGGCTCAAAGCCTTTCACATTTCAAAAGACTAACTGAGGACATTTACCGGCGACCCCTAGTGGCAACAGGAAGTAGAACCAAAACTATACGTGCTATACTTTAACAAACTACTCTAAGAGATTTCATCCAATCAACTTCAAATTTGGTCGGTGTCAAAAAAAACTTTTTGTCCAACTGTGTGAGCGTGGCTTGGTGGCCATTTTGAGCATTTATTGATGAACAAAGAAGTAGTTTTAACTGTAGTGTACGTTGTTGTATCTGCCCGGAATTCCTCACCAGTGACAAATGTCCAGGCCTGAGGACATCTACAGGCCCAAATTGACTTTTGGTCATAGCGCCCCCCGCTAGCAGCAGGAAATCAGCCTCTTATGACAAACATAAACCAATTTACATGAAACTTACAATGTGTGGTCTACATATGATACTGAGCCCCCCCCCCTATTCTTGAAACATGCCCATTTACTCAGGCCAGGGTACCTTTCATACCATTTTAACCGTTTAAAGAGTCTTGAGTGAGATGTCATTGAACTCAGAAGTGACTTTCTTCTTTATTGGTGATGGTTTGGCGTGCCCCCTATGCTTAAGCCATGCCCCATTTAATAACTAATGTCCCGTTTTTGTACAATATAGTGTGAGGTATCACTGACCTCAACAGCGTTCTGCTTTCATTGGTTATGGTTTCCCCCCCCCTCCCCTTTATGCTTTAGCCACGCCCCCATTCATAACTAATGAACTATATGACGTAGAGACTTGTTTGAGGTATCATTGAACTCGGCATGGAGTTCCCTTTTCAAAAGCACAGTTGCAAGGAGCGGTGTCTGCTAGTAACCCCGACGTGCGCAGAGGAGCGAGGGCCCGTCCAACGCTGCTTGCAGCTTTAATTCTTTATGTCATTTTTACAAAAAATCCTTAATGCAACATAAACATAAGATGCAATCTCAAAAGACCCAAAAATAAACCCGTATGAGGACTTGGTATAATCAACCTTTTTATAGCATTTCCACCCAAATAAAGAAACCAGTCTGTTTTTGAAAACATTGATATCCTCCACTAAATAAAGGCTTTAACGTAACTTCTTTCCTTGCTCTGCCCAGGATTGTGTGAAGAATGTTTTTTGTAAAACATTGTTCTCACTTACAAACTTTGTAGTTTAAGCAATTCATACTGATGTAATATTTGGTCTCAGTGCTGGCAATATATCACAGCATCCAATGACCACATCCAACTTCTCCCCATCACGTCATGCTATGTGAATGCTGCATGACACAAATTTAAGAGAGAGATCAAAGAAACAGCGAATTTGCTTTTCATACAATTTCCTACAATTCACAACAATTTCTAGCTTAACTCACACACACAGACCGGCACATGCAAACACACACTTGGGTGACTCAGACAATGTGCTCTGAAGATACCAGATTGGGGCGGGTTTACAGCGGACAAATACAGCTGGCAATGCTTGTACACTCCACTAAACCAATTGTTCTGCCAATGCTCCAGACAAAAAAAACAAACACACACATTCAAAATTGCCCACATGGGCGAGAAGATGTTCACTTGGCACTAAGTTATGTCAAAATATGCATACTAGTCCTGATCACTTATAAAACATCACTCAGTTCAACTGCCAGCATTTTCCAAACTCATATAACCTTTTTACTTTTGCTTTTATCATTTTACTCAATAGGCGATTTGAGGGGAGATGCCCTCCCTATCGTTAGCAAAATGACCAGGATGCATGCCCCTTGTTAACTTGCCATCCCCCTTTCTGTCCCCTAGTAGCAAAGAGAGTGCAAAGGCAGAGAGGTTGTTTAGTTAAATATGTTGGTCTAGTGTTCTTGACTCGTTGATACTTTATCTGACGAAGGTTTTTGCAAGTTAAATAATGTATTTCAGAGCCAACCATGGCTCTGAAATATCAGGATTCTGTGTGTATTCATAATTCCATGGCGCTGTCCAAGGTGCTGAAGAAGCAGATGGATTTGTAATCAGAGACGGTCAAGTGAAGCTTCGCGAACCACTGTCTTTATTTTCTGAGCTCACTAGATGGCGCTCTCTGGTCAAAGAAAAAAGGTTAAATTAATGGCAAATCAGTGTGTTTTCAGCCCTTTGTTGAACAGAGGGCGCCATCTAGTGACCTCATAGAATAAAGACTGGTTCACAAAGCTTCATTTGACCATCACTATTTGTAATTGTAATTTATTTGATCACCAACTACAGTAATATTTTACATGCTGAGATTAAAATATTGCTCCAGTGATAAGGCTCTAGACTGTTCCCATATACTGGCCTTTAGTTCTTCCATATCAGCACTAGTAAGGATTCCTCTATATTTGCCACAAGAGACATCTGATAGAAATCTGCCCCAAGTTTTGTTTTCACATAAAGCACCGTCCATTAGAAAGTTGTGTTCTCTCTTAGGATTTCTGGGTAGCAGGCACGCATGCGTACACACACACGCACACACAGAGGCTTTATCTTGCCTTATTTTATACACACAGACATGCACACACTTTGTCTCAGGTGTATTGTCCCAGACAGAGAGTCCTGCTACCTCATAAATGTTAACCTACATTGCATGTTCGTCCTAGTTCTGCCTGGTGGTCTATATAAAGTCTTTATCTTACAAATGTGAACACACACACACATCCACACACTGACATGCACACACCCACAAAGTATCTCTTTTGGCTATGAAGACGGTTACCCTAAATCATTGTTGTTATTCCCACAGAAATCAATTCAATTCAATTCAATTCAACTCAGGACCAGATGGAGGCGGAGGCGCTTCGTCAAGAACGGTGATGGAAAGGTGTGGAGCACCAGATAAAGCAACGGCAGCAGCTGGTGAGAGATGAGTCGACACCAATGCCGGCAATGGGACAGATGTTCGCTGGACAGCAGCAGATGGACTCGCTCAGTTTCCACCCCTCAGCAGCCTCCGATCCCCTCCACAACATGCCCTTTTTGGATGTGCCGTCTCCTCAGCCGCAGCCTGGACAACACTCAGCTCCCGGCATGCAGAATTCCCTCAACACCACAACTATAGGCATGGCTGCTCCTTTACACCTCCAGCGGGGGTGGAAACCCCCGAGGATGTCCCCCTATGAAGAGGACGAAGATATTGAGAACTATTTAACCACCTTTCAAAGGCTCGCGGCAGCTAGTCAGTGTCCCGCTGAGATGTGGGCATTGTACCTTGTGCCCTTGTTGCGGGGTAAGGCCAGATCTGCCTACGTAGCCATGAGTTTTGCAGACAGACAAGATTACATGAATGTGAAGCAGGCCATTCTTGACAAGTTAAACATCAGTGCAGAGACTTATCGCCAACGTTTCCGGTCCAAGACCATCATGGAGAGAGAGACAGCAAAAGAACTACAAGCCCAGTTAAGGGACTCGATGGGCCGGGTTGGTGGTGAACGCCAGCAAATGGCGATATGTCCTTGGAGGTGGCAACATCTGTCCTCAGGTCAACAAGGTGGATGCTATCCACCGTTCCCAGCCAGCCTCAACCAGGAATGGGGTGAGATCTTTCTTGGGGTTGGTCGGCTGGTAACAGCGCTTTATCCCCAACTTCTCCAGCCGGGCTGTTTCCTTGTCGGTCCTCACTCGCAAGACCAGTCCTAACAGGGTGGTCTGGACTACAGAATGTGAGGAAGGTTTCCACGACGTCAAGGAGAGCATGTTGCACTTCACTGTGCAAACCGACGCTTCAGGCATTGGCCTTGGTGCGGTGTTGTTGCAAGAGAGGTTGAGGGCAAAAGGCCCACAAAGTTTGTGAGCCGCAAACTGTTTCCTTGCGTCACGCGGTACTCCACCATTGAGAAGGAGTGTCTTGCATCAAGTGGGCTCTAGATACTTTGACGTATAATCTTGTCGCCAAAGAGTTTGTCTTGGAGACAGACCAAGGCCTTTGAAGTGGCTACACCGCAGGAGTGACTTTAATTCCAGGATCACCGGCTGGCACCTATCTTTGCAGCTGCACAAGTTTACGGTGCGGTATAGGGCCGGTAAGGACAACGTTGTTGCTTACTTTCTATCGCGTCCTGAGATAGACCGGGACACTCTTTTTTAAGGGGGTGACAAGGCGCTTGTTGGCCGTCATGGTAGCAATATGCTACCTATGCCATGAGACTGAGACCATAGATATATGTTATGTGCCCGTATATGTTTAACGTATTCGTATGTTTGTTAATTTTCCACAATGTTTAAAATCCGCAGTTAACCTAGTCATTCTCCATTTCCCCACAGTAATCCTGTAGCTTTTTTGTGCGCACATTTTAACATCTAAAACTACGGTAATTTAAACGCTAATGCTACATTCATTTATCCAAGATTCTATTTAAAACCATCCCATACTTCACAAATATTACCCATTTACAATATCATTTACTCAGATCAGGTAAACATTATTCATATCAGCTTTGTCTTACCGCCATCTTCTCATTCTGTTTAAAAAGCAAGTTTGCCGTGCACACCGGGTTTATAAGACGGCAGGACTTCCAGGGGGACAGGAAGTAACCCATATTTAAACTGATAAAAATTGTAACCTTCAAGATAGCATTTGGCCTTCAGTGTTATTTAGGAGGGTGGTTTTAGTTGGTTAGAGAGCTTGATTCTGTAGGAAGTAAGTCTGTAGACGGCCCGTGTGACCAGCAATTGAAAGTCGACTTATTTAAAGCGTTATTTATTTTTGTTATACTGCATTTTGACTCTTACGCCCATTTCTTTAATTTTTGAGAAAGTATTTGATTTTTTGGAATAATGCATGAAGCCTAATGGCCTTAATTGGGAACAATTTTAAATCCCGTCTTCTGTGACTCCTGAATGGTTTTCACTTGTTGACTACTGGCTACATCTACCTACAACATTTGGTGGCAGTGGTGGGATCTCCGGTGTCCGAGCAGCACTCAGTGGGACCGGATGGATGATCAGGACGGAGCAGCAGCAACCCCTAGTGATGGCTCTGCTTTGGGGGCCAAGCCTTAATTGGGAACAATTAAAAATCCCATCTTCTTTTGAAACACAACTCTGACTCATCCCGAATGGTTTTTACGTGATGAGTATTGGCTACATCTTCCCACAACAAATTAACACAAGAGTTAAAGGTTCCATGACGTGGTGCTCTTTGGACCTTAGTGGTCCACTACCTTTGTCTTTCCAAAAAGCCTTGGTGCAGAATTAAACTCACTAGAGCCAATCCCGCAATGAGTTTTCCTTAGTATGTGCCATTTCTGAGTCTGTAGCTTTTGAGGAGGAGAGGGGGGGGGGCAAGGTGGAGGCTGGGGGTGTGGCCTTGACCAACTGCCATTTAGATCCTATGAAAGCCATGATGTATCTCATGGGTGGGCCAAATTCTCGGGGTGGGCAAAACTGAGAAAGGGGATGTAACCAAGATTCCAAATGGGCCCATCTGTGCGTGTTTTACACCTCTCACAATTTCTAGCCACTGTGGGACTAAGGCAGGCTGGGGGGGGGACTCATATTGTTAAAAAACCTCATAGTGTTGTCAAGTGTCAGGCCGGGACCTTTAAGAGTTGAAGTGAGGAGCTTAGTGTGTCAAAGGAAATCCCTCCGGCAGTCTAAAACTATAAAAGCCTAATTAGTGGTGGTGCAAGGCAAACCTGAGCCAGTTCTATAAGGGCTGGTACTTGAATTTGATGACTATAAAGAGAAACAGAAAAGAGAAGGGGTGCTGTGTCTGCAACGATACACCTTCCCCCTCCGGTCTAGGCAAACGCTGCAACTCCTCACTCCCTAAATATAAGCTTTATCAAAGAGGACAGTTTTAAGTTTACTCCTACATGTTGAAACGGTGTCTGCCCCCTGAACCCAGACTGGGAGCTGGTTCCACAGGAGAGGAGCCTGATGGCTGAAGGCTCTGAATCCCAGACTCTAGAAACAACAAGTAACTCTGCATTCCGGAAGCGCAGTGCTCTACTGGGACACGAAATCAAGCATCTCTCATATAAGGGAAACCTGAACGTGTACAAGGTTTGTGTGTGAGAGTTACACAACTGTAGCCTATATATCAGGTTTAATGTAACATAACTGCAACTTTACTGTGGCTCTGTTGGACTCCAAGACAAATACTGTTCATGTTTTTTATTACCCTAAGAATTTATCAAGAATAAAGAACATATGTCTCTGCAGGGTTTAGAAAAATGCTTTACAGGTTTCTCTTAAACATCAGTCAGATTCACAAAGCTACTGCTAAAGTCCTCACTGAAGCAAAGAAAGAGGAAATCTGTATACTGGCTTTCCGTGTAAATTTTTAAATACACTGCTGAACTGCTGCTACATTATGAACAGTCCAGACCAAACAGATTGTCTGAGACAGGTCTACTTATACTGTCCCCAGAGTCAAAACTAAACATGGAGAAGCACCTTTCAGTTTCTATGCACCACATATCTGAAATCAAATCCCACAAACCACTGTTCATGTGTTACTGCTTATTAAAGACAATTTGTTCATATCTGACACTACTCTTTGTTTTGTATTGCCTATGTGCATTTGATGCACCCCTGACCCAGTGAATTTCCATTTTTGGATAATATAGTGTCACAAATGCTGGCAAATGTATTTGATTATTGCATTAACTAGTTCCCTTTAAACTCTGAAAACATTGCACCTGGATACACGTTTTTTTGCATGCCTAACACTTATTCTAACAGCATACTCAACCCTATAAGATCAATTGTCACTCAGAACATGAATAACTCAACTGCTCTGAGTATCACCTGGAACTCAGTGACTTCATAATCACTTGATGTTAAGTGGAGCATCAGCACTAAACTATCCAAAAATGTCCAAATGCTTTACAACTTCCAACTCATGCACCAGTGCATAATCAAATTAAAATATTATTCCAATCTTTTTTTCAGGGTTACAAGTTGGGGGTTCAACATTTTCTGAAAATAGATAAACTCAATAGTTGACGGATGTCTTGTGAACAAATACAGGCTTGTGGAATTGCTGCAATACTGTTATTGCAGCAATGACTGCATCCTCCTGAATCCTGTGACTGTAAATGCAGTAGCTGCTATGTTTCTCACTCCTTCCTTACCTCTGTGTATCTTACAAACACACAGGTGTGTCACTGATCGAAGCAGCCTTATAACGTGTTACAAAGTGACATTTGTCACGGAAGTAAAGGCTGGACTACAATAGAGTTGTTTGGAGCAGTTTGTGAACAGTGTTTTCTCTGGAAGTCCCTTTGGGGTCGACATTGGACTTTTTCACTTTGTAAACCTATAAAGTGTACAAAAAAATATATAATACATTAAAGGAAAGAGGAATAGCCAAAAAACATAATATGGGCACTTTACGACAACCACATAAGTCAATATTCCCTTGAAAACCCTCACTACAAGACTATCCGTCATGATATACGGCATTAATCCTCTGTGAAACACCTCTTTCAGCTTCCACAGTATGACCACCTTCCCTCCAATTATATCCGTGCTCCAGAAACACTGCGAGAAGAGAATTCTTTTTGTTAAAGTAATCTACTGTGACTCTTGAACCGGCACAAAGAGAACGGCTGTATTTTTAAGAATAAAACAAGACAGACGGAGCAAGAAATCTTTTTATTAAAGGAAACCTCCCCATGAATGATCTCACCATTTCATTGGTTTCTAAGTGAAATGAGATGCCTGATTAAACCCAACTATTTAGCAGAAGGTGCAGGATAAATTGGAAGGCAAAAAACTGAAAAGAGAGTGATTCTAATTAGACTGAAGACAAAACGTCCAAAGATGATCTAAGTCATATAACAAAGATGGCTAAATTTAAAAAAGGGAAACATATTAACAATGCTTTTGCTTTAAATAGAAAATTCCCTTATTAAAGCACACACAAATATACACTCTTCTTTTGTTAGTATCAATTTTAATTTATGGAACAAAACATAAGAATTTTATTTTGTGACTTTGTCGAGTTTGAGACTTAATGAATATGGATGCTTGCTGCCAAAATGTGGCTCTGCACTTCTGATATGAGTATGCCTGACACAGACTGTCCCTAAGCTCACAACATTTGATAAAACTGTAAGACATTAAATATAACATTGGTCCAAATGGGAACACTGGTCTTTTGGCGAAGGGTCGGCTGGGCCAAGGTCCGCCAACAAGGCAACAGGATCAGCCGGGCAATGCCACAGTCTCTGAAGTGCCAGACATTTTGTAATGTTGCGAGGAGAACAGTTGGAGGGAGGAGGAGAAGGAGTGCCAAATGTCTATATGGACAGCCCGTTTGTTGAGAACAATAGGTCATGGACATACATGAATGGAGGATGTATGGAACATGTGACTATACAATGAATCATGCTGTGTGAAAAGGTTACAAATACAAAGTGTGTATAAAATGTGTAAGAAGTGTGTAAGAAGCCAAGATGCTGAATACATTTTCCTCAAAAGGGATATCACAGTCATGCCTTGTTTTTATACACATAGTTCATGTTTATCTTTAAAAGATGGTAGGAATACAGATAGATTTGTTCATTTAAACCAAAATGTCTTCAGACTTATTGCATTTACAGCAAATGTTGCATTTCTTTTAACTATTCATTGCCCCGTACCCTGCTCACGGGCTAAACAGAGCGTTAATTTTATATTCAAAGCTAGAACAGTGATAAGTGCAAGATACTGGTGTTTAGGGATAACTAAACTATACATTAATACATTCAATAATATTGCCATATATATATAAAACTGATAAACACGGAAATTGTCACATAGGTGAAGTTTTATAAGACATCAAGAGAACAGCACGTTGGTATCCATGTAAAGATGGAGAAGAGCAACAAAATATACCCAGTCTCATGGAAGTGGTGGTTGAGCTGAAAAAGTTACAGTAAATATGCAACTTCAGACGGACCGGGAAAGGCTAGTAAAATCCATAATACCGGAGTGACAAAAGGACTGTCCATTAGCCCGTCACAGAACTTAATCATGTCTTGGCAGATTAAAGTCCTTATTGTTTGATTGGACTACGACGATTAATCAACATGCCATTACTAAACATGCAAAGGTTTATGTAATGTGTTATTTGTCTTCTTTATAGGAGACCAACATTTCATTGAGTTTAGAATCAGGCCTACATGATACTAGCCAACATGAATGATTCATACATATTATCATCAGAAATACTCTGTAAATCCTGTCATCAATATTAACCAGGGAAATTTGTGATGTCCCTTTGAAATAGTTTCTAGTTTGGCTTTAATGCTCACTGGATTCTAATCAGCCAGAAAATCCAAAGGTTTGCACAGCAAAGTTTAATAACACCGAGTGTGATAGCGTGAGACAAGGATCTGACTCTACACAAAGTATCACACAAAACATACCTGGCTTCAGGCTTTATAGTCCTTTGATGTGATCAGTCATTTGCTACTAAGACATACATGGGTGAACCTGACCCCTAAATGTGATTTTTTTTTGTGTGAGATACAAACAATGTACTCATAAAAATATTGGTTAACAGTGACCAGCGGAGATAAATGTCCATGGTGTACTGTACTTTAGCCTTTACGCTCAGCCATACATGTAGTTAGTACATGGTAAAAATGACTTCCTAAAAAGGTTACTCAAGTGTATCCTCTGTTGTTTTTTTAACAATACCAGAAAAGTCAGCAGGATGGAGGAGCTAACATACATGTTTAGGGGACAAAGAAAAGAAGCACAAAGAAAGAGACATTTGTGCAGTGACAGGACACACCCATCTTTCTTGTGCTCACTCTCTCTATTGTTCTAGGTTGAACAATACCCTAGTGTAAGCTGTTTTTAGACATGTTAGATGACATGTTTCACATGAGTGCCACAACTTTTTTTGTAATGGCGCAGCAACATGGATTCCAAGGCAAATTTCCCTATGGGGACAATTAAACATTCTCTTTCATTCTCCTCTCCTTTTGTGCAATGGTGATAGGTTTTAGATTGGAGGTATTACTGCTATTCCAATTTCTATTTCTGTGTTTTTCATCCCCTCCTGTGTTCTTGTGTAAAATTCATGAACCGATCAACAGGCAATAAGAAGACTCAAGGCCACGATGATAACAAAAAACGTTAACTTAGGTGAAGTAAATGCAGCATTTTGAGCGTGTGATTGAATATGTTAGCACACATGATTAATATGAGTAAAAGTCACAACAAAGAATGTCTTTGAGCAAGTTGATGTATTAGAACAAGGAAGAAAGATCATTTTTACACATCAACTCTACTGTGACAGCCCCTACTCTCCAATCCCCCATTTAATATAAGCCCTCCGCTTTTTTCTTTAAAATTAAATTCAATACAAGGTTGCAATATTTCCAGCAATCACCACCTCCCGAGGTTGTGTGTTTAGGAATGTGGTCGGCTAAATTGTTGTTCGCTACCTCCTGCTGTTATAATCTGGATAAATAACAACTTCAGACATGTGGTGTGTCTGTGATTAGCCACATTTCTCTGGAAGAAAGTTTTATGAGTTTGTAGATGCATTATTTTATTCTAAGTCTGATACCTAGTATTAAAAGCTCAATAGCGAGACATACATGTTCTACTATGTCCGTGTGGTGCTGCCTGGCCAGAGGGGCTAGGAAGGTAGTAGGTAGGGAGATTCAAACATTGTATGTTTCCAGAGGTGATAATTTTATTTACAGTAATAAATACTGGATAATTAAGCAATCAAAAAAAACTTAGGGAAAATCACACATAAAACTAGTAGCAACGCTAACCAAAGGCACGTGTTCCTAGCAGCATAGCCCCCCCCCCCCGTGGGAGCACAAATCCCACTGTTTATATAGAGTGGTCAATTCACATCCAATTGCTTCAGCCCATCCCATTCTAATGCATGTTAATCTACTCCATAACATTAATGCCTAGAAATCTCTTAACATATGGAACTTAGTTACCAGTTTACTCCTCTCCCACTGACTACAAAACAGGTCAGGTTTATTCACACATTTTTATATAATCACCAAAAATAACCAAAATAAAGATTCCTATAAAAAAAGAAAACCCTCTTCTTGGTTTGGCCTGGTGATGTCATCCATAACCACCCTATTCCAATAAAACAGGTAATGCTTAGGCCGGCCTTCCCCAAAGAATTGTTCCGCATGGTAGAAGTGAACAAAGGAACAACTGTTGTCAGTATTAACACAGGAAATCATTAAACCATGTTTAAACTGAAACTAACGTATGACTTTGGGTCTACTTACTATAGCTATGACCTGTATGGGACAAGTGGTGAGCACACCCACTTCATCAAAGTCCGGCTTTTCAAATGCCTCTTATTTATTGTTCTATTAATCCTGCTCAAATGGTAAAATTGAAATGGTGTTTGAATGCTTATATATTAATCTTCCCTGTAAGCTTCAAGAAGATCCTCCCAATAACACTATCACACAACACACAGAGGAAACAGCCTCCGCACCCTCCACTTCCTCACACTTAATACGCAACGTGTAACTCTCCATAGGGGTGTAATTACGTTTGTGGTGTAAACTGGGTAATTAGCCATGTTTCTACTTAGCTCTCAGCTGGAAACGTGGAAAGTAGCGAGCAGAGCTGCAGACAGACACATCAACACATGTTTTGACTCTGTTTCCATTGCTGGGTAATGCAATTCTTCAACAAATCATTACAAAACACATGCTAGCCTAATGAGAATTATCCATATGCTGCGTAGACAATCACCACTGTTCCCTTTTATGTTTCACTCTCCCCTCCTAAAGCGCCCAATGCGAGAATACATATGCACTGCACAGAGATGTCTGCACACTCATTCAGTGTGTTCCCAGTGTTTGACTTCACCAACATTAGATTATTTTCAGACAATCTTACATCTGATTTGGTTAATTTAATCAGAATCGGCAAATCTGTACCATACACGATCCTGATGCAAACGGTCAATGATGAACTTTCATATTCAACCCATTTAATTTATTTGATCGATTTTTTTAATTATTTAAAATCCCTAAAACTTGAAAAACAAGACTTTATTTGGAATATGAACAAACGACTTTAGGCTGCTTTCAATGTCCCTGATGCCTAAATGAGTTTAAACCTCAACCTAAAAGGTGGAAAACAACCAGTAAATTTACGAATGTATTAAAAGCTAAATCACAGACATCTACGCTGACTTTAATGTAAACCTCTCTATACCTGGTAATGGAAAAGTGGAGTATGTAGAACCACCCCTTAGCAGGTGTATCTAATCCTGCAGATAAGAAAACCAAACAAGAAGGAGTTATACCTGTCATCACTCTGTGATCAGATTAGAGGTTATGCAGATAGAGGCTTAAGACAGTTATCTATTGGCTCATCCTGAAGACACTACAGGAGAACAAAGAGATGGCATCACTTGGACTGACTGAAAAATGTTTAACTACTGGACAGGTACAGCAAGAGGAATTAATAGGGATACTTAAGCTAAATTACATTTTAAAATATTGAACACCTTGCACAGCTGTCATGCTCCCACCAGTACAGACAGTAGAGAGGCATACTTATTGACAGAGGTAGGCTGTGACAGGTAGGTGGCCAAAGAACAGAAAATCATAGGCATGTTCTAATTTGTCACTGTTAGCATGTCAGCATGCTGATGTTAGCATTGAGCAGTACAGCCTCACACAGCTATGACTGTAGACTCTTCCAGTAGTTTTGTTTACATCTACTCAGTTCCCCCTTGACAATGAGATCTGTCTCAATGGGCTTTTCCTGATTAAATAAAGGTTATTGTTATTTCTGGTTCCCACAGCTTTGAAAAAACAATGCCACTATGAGTAATCATTTTTTACATGAACAGCTTTCTAGTAAAGAAATAGTCCCAGTGGGTTTACATGGACACAGTTTCTGGAAAAAGATTAATGTTGTCAAATTGTTTATTAACTTTTCAATACTAAAGCTTACAAAACTATAACCATATTCATATAAATCAGTACAATAAAGTATAAATCATATTGTTAATTTGCCTTTGACAATGTAATATTTAAGGATGTGTCCTTCGTTTTCGCAATTAAATACTGGCAAGTAGTATATACTGAACTGTGCATCCGTGCAGAGTATGGTCATTCGGCATAGCTGCAGTTTGTTTACAGTTCAGATCAAAACCGTTCACAACATAATCACCCTTAAAGGAACAATCTACTCTAAATAATTAACCTAACTCTAACCTAACATTTTAATAATGACAACAATGTGAGTTTGGTTGCTATGGTGCACTGGTTATTATTCGTTTATTTATTTGAAACATAACTGGTTGGTTGGGATTATATCGATATTTTAAAGGCAACTGAATCAACAATTACAGCAGTATCATAAAAAACATCACATTCATGTATTATCTGAGATAATTGTGAGAATGCTGATTCAAAAGCATTACCGGTACTATCGGATTCTTTATTCTTCATCTTTCTGTATTCACCTCTAACTTCTGCATATGTTCAAACCATTCAAATATCAAAATGTTCAACCTTTTTTCTGCTATTTGTACTTTTTAGAATATCAAACTTTTTTCAATTTTCATTTTGCATTAAAGTCAATGGAGCGATCCTCAGAGCTTCTTCCTTTTTGAAAGGCTGATCCTCCCACATACTTTTACCAACAGACGTCCTTCAGACTTAAACTGTTCACAAAACCTTTAGCTATTACGGTTGCGTTCAGTTTCATGATCTTTAGTTTTTGTGGTATCACTGTTTAAGTTTAGTGTTTCATTCAGGCTTTTTCTGTGCTTATAATGGAGTGAGTCTTGCATGACTTAATGGGTGATGACTATGAATAGACTGATACTGTTTTTTGAAGGCTGATACTAACAGCGATTATCAGTAGTTAATGAAACGGATAACCGATATTTCAACCCGATTTACAGTAGAAATTAAAATCTTTAAGTGAAAATTAAGATGTTGGTTACAAACTCCAACACAAAACCTGATTTAAGTGTCACACAATAAAAGATAGCCTGATTGTTGTGGGCGGGACATTAAGTCAGACTCGATGGGGATTGAGGAAAAGCAGATACATCAAAATGTAGCTATTCTTGTCTTTTTTCAGCCAATCATTTAAGCAATACGCCTTGTAGTTTTTAAATTAGCTGCCTCAAAGTTTTAAGTTTATCTACACAAATTAAATGTCTACAGCTTCAGCAAAATCTTGGGATGCTCAAAGTGAAGAAATTTTAGCAATATAATTTAATGTTTTCAACTGGGAAGCACGGAAACTAGGAGTGTGCTTCCAATTATTCTCTGAGATTCATTGGTGTCATTTAGCTATCACTATGACAACCACCTTATGACACAGCAGTTTCGCCTATCCGTCTCTCTGTCAGCCTTCTTTGGTATTTCCAGCTGCATTCAAACCTTAAAATATTATATACTATTATAATAATAATAATATTAACACTTTTTTTTCTACTTCCTTAAAATATTGAATATATGTTTTCATTCAAATTAAAGAAGGCAATTCACTTCAATGTAGACTTTTAGAAAAACTTTCAAATGTTAGTATATTTCAGCTTTTAAAGATATTCCTATTAACTAGAACCATTTCCACTTTTGCACATTTTCCTACAACTTCACTCGTGGAGTGAGGTATGGTTGCAGCCTGGAGACCTCCCGTCTCATGCCCTCCCGGATACGGGGAAAGCTAGCAACTCGCAACTCTGCCATCCTTATGTTAAGCCAGCACACCGACTCTATACACAATGTGGTTGGCTTGACAAGAATTTGGTTATTCCAGCTCACAATCCAACGGAGAGTTGCTAGACTAACCCTGGCTGGAAATTACAATATTACCAATTATTTCTGGGCTAGTATTTTCCATGTTTTGGGTACCAACTCAAAACTTAGTAAGGGATTTTATATTGTACACATAACAGCCATGGGCTTAGCCGGATGATCAGGTGTGTACCACAAAATGTATAATTTCAACCCCTCATTATAGAATAACTCCTGCAGCTCACTGATCATGACAG
This sequence comes from Etheostoma cragini, assembly GCF_013103735.1. NCBI lineage: Eukaryota > Metazoa > Chordata > Actinopteri > Perciformes > Percidae > Etheostoma > Etheostoma cragini. The sequence goes on along the minus strand of NC_048419.1, from coordinate 15,347,757 downwards.
AGTGATATCCAACACATTATATGAATATTTAACCTCAGGGCAAAACAAATGCATAATAATGCTTGTATTGTAAGTAAATGTTTCAGTGTAAACTGCCATTTTTAGTAAAACAAAATGCCATTGTGATCATGTAATGCACCAGCTCCCTCTAACACCACTAGTGTTCTTTAATTTAATAGGTATGCATGCCAGATAAACATGCCAATGCCAATTGAATCCGTTAGTAATCACGTACCTACTGGAATAGACCATTAATGTGCACATGGTGTGCACAGTGCATGCTGGCCTTGGTGTTGGCATGGCCTCTGGCTCTCCAAGTGGAGCAGAAAAAACATACTTAAATGCCCTCAGGCCAAATCTGCTTGTGGTGGAGGGAGAGAGAAAGGCCAATAGAGAAGGTTTATTTAACTGGTGGTGGGCAGGAGAGAAACAAAGACAAGAGAAGATGAGAGACCGCGTAGAGTGGAGAAAGAAATCGATGAGGAGCTCAGAGAAATGATGATGATGCTGGTGTGTGAAAAAAAAAAAAAAAAGATAATGTAGGTGGACAGGAAAAGACTGATAGGAGAATAATGGAATGAGTAGGGCATTGAAGGGGGATTGGGTAATTTATGTAAAGAGTTGAAGGAGGCAAGAAGAGAGGGGTAAACAATAGAATGGCCTTCTAGAAGAGACGAAAGTTAAAAGCGAGAAATCTGCAGCCCTACCATTAACATGTAACATGAAAGATCCTGCAGAATACTTGTGCTGCTACTTCTGGAACCAAGATCATACAGACACACGCATACAAACGCAGGAAATAGAGCCTATAAATACGCCTGAGAGAGTGAAGTGTCCTTGATAACACTGTGAAATCCTTGAGTAGTCAAACCGTCAATCAAAATGTTCTGCAACACCAGTAGAGATAAAGTTGGCTGACCGATGAGCATGGGGAAAATTGTAGATGCATGTTGAGGATTAAAAAACATTTTTTAAAGTTATGCACATCAAAGCACAACATAGATGATGGGATGGATGTGTGCGCTGGCTGAGCACTGGAATCCAACTCCCTGGAGCACTTTTATGTTCACATATTTATTTGAGTCTTTTCAGATATAAAAACTAAACATAAAGCTTTCTAAAAGAAGCTGATCATTCTTTTTTCCTGGTTTTAGGGGGCGGGCTTACTGTGTGTATCTGGGAAATAATCGCAAGCATAATGATAGGGTCAAATTTGGATCAGATTCAAACTTAGACCTTCCACCAAACACTACAGTATATTCATGTGACTGGTCATTTCTTCGGTTACGGCGCAACATACAAAAGTCTCACCATGCTTCGTGGCTCTCTGCAGAGACGTGCACAGACATTTGGAGGGGCTGTTGCTCTAATCTGGAAAAAGGCAACAGCCCAATTACATCATGACTACAGCTAGGAAAACTATTTAACTCAAACTGGAACTCTCGATATACAGTACATAAAACAAATAATTCACAATGCCATATAAGCACAGACACAATTTACTGTGTATTTATTATAAAATGAAACATTTTTTTAATGAATTATTAGCCTACTCCAACTTAAAGAGAATGCCCCTGATAAAATAGGCCTATTTCACATTAAATGAATAATGTAGGATGGTTGCTTGACATTATCAAATACTTTTCTCACAGCTAGCCTGCTGGCAGTTTTATTCCAGAGCTGCAAAGTTGCAGATTTTATAGCTGCTTAATTGAGCTCTCTCTCTCTCTCTCTTCTTCAGTCGTCTTTGTTGTGGAGGGATACTTAAGCACACAAAACTATCATTAGGCTAAAAAAATAAACAAATTATTACATAAACAAATTGGGACATTCGTTTATCATCTCATAACAAAGTATGGCGACTTTTACTTTCACTAAGCTAGGTCACATCTGATTCTTGGTTGAAAACTCCATGATTCAAGACCCCAAAGCATCCCTTCTCTTCTCTACAGAACGCACACTCATGTAACGTTGCTACGTTAGCCTGCTGCTGCAACACATTCCTTTGGTTGGTTGAACGTAGCTAGCATTGTACCTTAAGGCAACGCTGCGCGACGTGATGCATGCTCAAGTGGATTTTTTGAGTAACTATTCACAGGGCATTTGTCATAATCTCCATAACTTTAAAAACTCACGTGAAGGAAGAAGGGCTTACGCTGCTCCGTGTGTGAGAATAGAAACGAGGTCACGTGACCGAGGGCAGAGGGCATCGCTGAAGCCAAGATGAAAGATATAGCGAATTTAATTTAATTAAACTGAAGTAATGATGGGCGTATAATCGTATTAATGCAGCGAAAACAGCAACAAAAGAAGAAAAAAAGAAAGAAATAAAAGTTTATTTAGGCTTTTTCGCCGGAGGGGCAGCAATTCAATCAGGCCAAACGGGCAGTTGCCCAGGCAACAACAGCCCGTAACTGTGCACGTCCTGAAACGTGCCTGAAAAGTGAAGCCAATGCTAGCCTCAAACCTGCATTCTATCTATCTTATTTCAAGCATCGGGCGACTCCACTAACTCCAAAAAGAATTCTGTTTCTCTATGAGAAAATGACCCTACTTCTTCTTACAATAAAGATTTTCATAATGAGTTTATGGGCTTAATTGCTAGTTTCAAGTCTTCTTCACTACAGCAGCACGTTCATTTTGAAGGTTGTTTTTGGGTGTTGCCCACATTGCCCATCTCAAACTTTAACCGTCTCACCGTTTTCACTTCTTAATCGGAACACTTATGTTGCTTTGAATTGTCTTGTTTAACGTTCTGCCAACCGAGCTTGCTTCTTCTGGCCTATTAACTGTTAACTTAAGAGAAAGTCTGCATATTTTCAACCAGCTATGTGTACTGCCGTACATGCTGACCAAAGGCAATAGTGTCCTGAGGTCTGCATTTACTTGTCAGTAAAACTCTGCTGAATGACTCATGTCAGAAGGTTTGAAAATAAGCAAATTTACCTCTTTTAGCATTTAGCTTAGCACAGCACCATCAAACCTTACACAACACTGGCTTAGACCCATCATCCTCTACACACTCCGCCCTTTTGTCCAAATATGGTCACTTCTCATTTCAAAATACCAAGGGGACGACGGCCAAAACGCAAACTGATGGCTTCAAAACGGCAGTCTGAAAAATGATAGCCTAAGTGACATCACCAATGCTCCATTCATTATTTTTACACAACAGCTTTACTGAACTACAGTGTCAGATAAGTCTGCGGTCAGATCGACTGTGATCAGGGCCACGACCTCCATGATAACCACAGCACGTTTCTATTCGCTGTCCTTGTAGCCTCACACACATTCTGCAGATAGTGACAAACTGCATATTCACTAGACTGGAGGTCCCACATTCCCAGAAAGAAGATATGACAACCTTACCAGCAATTCAGTTACTACTGCTTAGCATGTCACCTCCAGATAAAGGTCTCTAAGGGCAATACAAAAAAATGTGTTTCTCTTAATCTCTTCACTGTGTCCTCCTGTCTCATAATGCCTTGGGGCTGCAGACTGACGTGTCTAGATCTTAATTCTCAATCACCAGCGAGGCTTTAAGTTGGAAATGACTTTCTGATCTGTGGACTCCTTTTTAGATTTGCTTAACAGAACACTGAGTTTCACTCACAGCACCTGATCATGCTAGCAAATTATTTTAAAAAATCCTGGCAGAGTTTCAGAGTAACGCAAACCCTTAAAAAGTTGGTTTCATGAACTGTGTGGGGCCATTTCTGATTTTGTTAATCAATTACACATGAATCACAAGCAATCTTTAGTCATTCACTTAATTTTGTCATACTTTTTAATTTGGGTTTAAAACGCAGTGTGTATTAGTTCATGTTAGGCCACTAGGTCTGATTGTGAAAAAAGAGATGATTAGAGACTTCGGCCTTAGAACTCTGAAAAATAGGGAGACAGAGATAATAGAAAATGTTAAGGGAAGGGGAAACTGATCTGATCTGAAAAAAGATCAGTGTGTGCGTGTTTAATCTCCCAAACCTCGACACGCAGTGTGGCAGGCAGGAGATGGTACTGATGGTGCTTAGAGTGAGGGGCGCGGGCGGCTTGCTGTCAACACAATTTAGTGCCATGCCCTTGAGCCACACCTTAGTAGAGAGGCACGCTACTGAAGCACCGTGCTTGCTTTCCAGTTTCTGAGTGTATACGAACACTGAAGACCAAGGGGGGAAATCAGTATAGCATAGTATTGCAATTTTCTTTGACAATACAAACGCCAAGTGTCCATCTATTACGAATGTGTTGGTCGGTTTGTCAATCCCATTTTTCAGCAATAAACGAAAAGAGAAATGTATCTTTATAGATGAAACAGATGTTGACAAGAATCCTTTTAGGGACGTCATTTGAAATTGGGCAAAAATTGGAAGTGTGAAAAAAGATAATAAATTGCAATATATCACAGAATGTTGCAATATGTTAAGAATCGCAATATCATATTGTGACATAGGTATTGTGATATCGTTTTGTGAGGCCTCTGGTGATTCCCACCTCTACTGAACAGCACATACTGTAGTTTCAAATGATTTCCTAGTTCAGTGTAGAATAGGTGTGCAGAGCAGTAAAGGGCCTGATTTATAAGTGAAATTACAATTTTATTTCAGTATTTACCAGCAGTATACAACAATAATTCCTAATGATAAAAATGTCGTAGCGAGCAATAATTAGTGCTTTCTACAGGGAGGATGTTTTTATTGGAAAAACAGGAACAATCCTGTGCGCACAATCCAGTGTTGCAACAATCCTACTTTTAGTGTATACAGTAAGCTGTGTTGGGCAGTAACATATTACTTTCATTCAAAAGTTGCGTGTTCTTGGCTAGCTTGTTTGTGTGCAGTCACAGAGGCTTAACTGGACCTGCCTGTTTTTTGTTTTTTTTTTACACATTAAACAAAAAAAGATGCCACCTGTGGGGATAAGAAGATATGGGAAAGTAAATTAAATGGATTTCAAGACTTTTCAAGAGTGAGTGGTGGTGTAACAGAAATAATGACAAACACTGTTGTTATTTTTGACATCCTTTAAGTCACTCAGTCCTTTTTGAACATTTTTTGGAAGCACAGAAGCAAACCAAACACACTTTTAAATCAAAACTTAATTTAAACATCAGAACACAATGTGTAAAACAGTTAAAACAAATAAACATTCAACTATCATTTTTTTTTCCAAACATCATTTTGACATGCTTTCATTTTTGAAATAAAACAAAGAAAGTTAAATAAAATCGGACGACGTCCCCCCTCAATTTACACACCGAAACGGATTTAAAACCAAAGAGATAAACATTTGTGTGTGAATATATATTACGATATATAACGTATAAGATAAAACGCTGTGATCTTAGCATGTATGATACATGAAACATAATATAAATGTAAGCAGGTCTCAACAAACTGGTTATGGGTAATCAAATAGTAAAAGCTCTGTTGAAATGTCATTAAACTAAAAGGTAAAGGTCATTTCCATTCCGTTTCCAGTGTTTCACAAATGGCCTGTTCAAGGAAGTGAACTACTAAATATCAGCCTTTTGTTCAGCGACAATTTATTAGACGAATCACTGGCCGCCCCTCTGCTGCCTCAGTCGGATATGCTGCTATCTCGCTGATGGAAAAAGTCGGGCACCAGTGGAAGACACGTTTAATCACCAGGCAGGCGTTTGGATGACTGGGACAGAGTTCATCTGGCCAATTTACGGATGTTACTAAGGAGTCTCCTGCTGTACTCCCTGTGGTCGACTGGCTGGACTTCCATTACCGTTACCTTTAATCGACACTCATCCTGAGAAGGGAAGAAAACCTTAAGTTAGGTGCTGCAACATCTGAAAGAAAAGACATTTCTATCCTTAGGAAATAAATATAATAAGATAATTTACTGAGAAAAAAAATGTAAGCAATTCCAAGCCCAAATTTATGTAAAAACTGCTTCTGGTGGAACATTGAACGGTCTATCTGCTGTTGGATATGGTCAGTGGTCCCACATTATTCAAACTATGGCACACTTTCATTAGTATTTTGTTACGCGAGGACAGAGCGAAACACGTAGGTCTAACTCAAATGGCAGGCAAGTCCTCGTCTTGATATTCATTTTTTACCAGGGATGAAAAAGCATATTTATGACATCTCCCAAAATTTGTACAAAAGAATGTTAGCCACGTAAATTTCACTGTACTGTACAGTTAATTTCTGCTATTTTTGCATGTTCGGTCATCTAAGACGGTAAAACTTTAACCTATTTTTACAGTGACAACTCTTGCTCTATGACTATTTTTGACAGCACACCTGGAAAACCAACAAGCACGTTACATTACTATGACCACCGGTGGGGTGAGACATCAGGACGTTAGCTTGGTCATTACTGCATATTTCACAAGGATATGTTGATTTTAATCTCACAGCACCCTTTGCTGGTCATAGAAGCACCCACTTTGGGAACCGCTGCTGTAGATACAAATGATGAATTTGAGGAATTCTTAACAAACTTGGGTCCAGGTCGGTCTCTAACACGAGAACTTTGAACATCTCTATGGTGAATGCAATTTGTGGGGGAACAGCAGGATGTTTAGGCTGTGTTCATCTTTAATTAATAAGATAAACAATCATACAAGTATGTTTTAGTTCAAGTTCTTACACCTTATTATTTTTGGGAGAGTATACATATAATGCCACACAATTCCGTGTCATTCAGTCTCAACGTGTAGTAACAGCCGCCATCAGCAAGATATATTTCACATTATATATCATCAACTACTGCAGTGGTTTCTTATGAACACAAAAAGCCAAATGCTCATTTCCGTTTTAATCTCCCTAGAAGGATTCATTCTGAGAGATAATTCATTAATCAATTAGCAATTCAGCCAGCATATCCAGCATCAATAAAGTTAACATGTGACCATTATCTCATATGTGGTTCAAAACCTCCATTAGTATTTTCAATTTGCATCTACCTGATGATAGCAGGATAATTAAACAATACGGGGGGCCGTCGAGACAAGGTTCCATTTGACAGAAGGTGACAACTTTTAATAAATGTAAAGGTCTTCTAAAGGACGAGGCACTGGGAGAAAGGCGGCTTGTTCATTTACCGTAATGTGCATGGACTAATGTTCCAATAACATCTGGAGAAAACAATTACTCATTGACCCTAACATTCAATCCCTACTCTCTTCCTCACGTGGTGGGGTACGGCGGGACTCTCCTCCCTGAAGAATTGGAACAACACAACTTCTTGATGTTAGCACACTGACAACACATGTGGACACACACCTTAACACACATGCGACAGAAGCCGATAGCCAACACACACCTCTTACTACCTCACAGAGACTTAATGACTTTACTGAACAACAGAACTTCACAACACTGATTACAACACAGTGGGCCTATTTTTCTTAACACATACTACCTTATCCGCAGTTGAATTAACATTCCTGTCTTCATTTTTTTTTTTTAAACACAATAAGCTTCATCTTAAGTATATTGAAGGGCTACTGTTTTGTTTAATAGCTTTGTTAATTTGTTCACCCACCCTGTCATAAGTGTTCATTGTCATACACAAGATAAGGAAGCAAGTAACAGAACCAATCATGTAAATGATCATATTCATAAGGCTTTGAATGGCACCTTCTCAAAATATTTTTGTGAATCATGCACATGTGTTTAACTTCAGCCACATAAGGATATTTTCAACCTTTTTCACATGCACAAGGACAGCAAATAGACCTCAATGTGATGTTGACATAGATTGCCCAGAGTGTGGTTTGTATATGATGTAAAGTGCATGGTTCTCATTGACCTGTCCTTTAACATAAGGCAAGAAAACACAGGTCCCATCTGACACAAACGTATTCATTTAGACAATAAAAATTCATTCCCTTTAGACAGACATATGCTCGGAATAGTTTAATATCACAGATTTAAAACAACCAGCCTAAAATAGACTCTAAGAGTCATTAAAACTGGAACTCAATATATTGGATCTAGTTATTGGTTGGAAATCAGATACACTTCCCCATATTTTAACTGCATCAATAACCCTGGATCGTCTTTTAAACAAATGCAAATTAGGTGTATGTGAAAAATACACCTTCTGTGCTCAGTAAATCTAATACTGCACTAAATCTGATCTTCACCATCATCTGAATTCCATTAACTCCACTAAGAGATGAGATGGGCCTCTACTATAAGTGTCTGATTCATGCACACTCTCCTGCCTCTGTGGGGCTCCACCTTAATGAAACATGGCAGTTAAAATGGGATCTTATTTAAATACTATTTTGCCTTTTTTTGTCTGTTTGTCCTAAGATTATTTGGCAGTTTTTGGTATAAACCAGATGTTTTCATAATACATGAAAAACTTGCAGCTGCCATCCTATTAACAACATAAACTATCAAGGTGGAAAATATAACATTTTGTCTTCTTCACATGGACTACTTACGGGGCCAGTATGCTTCAACAGAAGGGCTTGTTGGATTGCCAAACGTCTAAGACCTGCTCACTGCATACCTGCCATATATTTAATATTACATTTATTTTATGTAAACTACCTTTCCTCTCACATTTATTTGCAGTTTTTCGACAGCTATTTGGACAATGCATAATTTATACTGTATACAGTAAATGTAATATATACTGTAAATAAATATGTGTATACACACACAGTATATATACAGTATATATATTTATATGTATACACACGCTGTACATAAAAATCATGTATTATATTCAATACCGAAGTTTTGTTTCGTACTCTTGAATTGTGATATGAGTAATAGACAAGGAAAACACAAAGTGACACACTGTCCCAAAGTGTGGTCAAACACCTCCAGACAGACGCATTTAAAAATAAAAGCAACATCAAGTCTTAAAATTAAGAGGTAAAGATTGCTGCATCACTGTAATTACCAACATTGTGCAGTTTCACATTTAGACTTGATGGGGATTTTAGTACACTGCGCTTGTTAAGTCTAAAAATTGGTTTATTATTCCTTAAAATAATTCAAGCTTGAGTTTACACGCAAGAGAACATCAGCAACTTTAAAATATGATCCTGAGCGTGGGTTGTTCTTTCTCTTTGTCCTTGTTAGAAGAAATGACAAAACACAAATTTTGCAACTTCATTAATCTTGTTAGGCTCTGATATTTCATTACACTGCTCTATTTATATGAAAACACTGTGGTAGATGTCTGATCTTTAGACTGGGAAAGAACTAAAGCTGAGGTAGAAGGGCACTGAACAAGTGAATCACAGACTCTACTCTGAGCTTGTCTTTTTGAATCAGAAGCTTTGAAACAAAAACAGTAAACTTCAACTAACACCCACTGACAATAATATCTAAATACAATGAGACATGTTTAGAATATGTATCTGCTCAAACCTCATTACGTAGTTCTACTTTGTGGCATATCAATTCTTGTCCTTTTTCAAAAATATGACAATTAAAAGATGAAGGAAAAAATGATATATACTGTATAAATAAATATATATATATATAAATATAATATAGGATTTTTTGTAAATTGTGTAGTCTTGACAAATAATTCCTAGGAATTAAATCAACACCAGTACTTCAATGCTGTTTTGCACACTTCTACTCCTCACTTTTGATGTGTAATTAATATGTAAGGTTTTTCCAAATTAATTGTTCAATATACTGTATGTAGAATTGAATTTACTGTTATAGTTGTAGATGTGGGCGAGTATGTTGTATAACTTTGCCCAGGTCCGATTTTTCCCGCAGTCACAAAAGGATTTACGGCAGGTAGACTGGCTGTACAGTAACACATTCTGAGGGGTCACAGATTTTGGTAACACTGGAAAAGCCTGTGTTTGAATATCCAGCCGAAAAAAAAGGTAGCATGAGTTTCCTTCATATAGGCCTAATTGTATTTTAACTTTATTTGAGGAGTTATCTGTTGTAGTTATGGCTGATAATGGGGCAGGACCATCACAGAAAAAAAGAACAAAGAATAACTAAAAGCTTAAAGGGAAAGTGAAAGACAACAGGCAAAAACCTTTTCTTTACTGTCTATGGCCAAAAGCCAAGTCAACTTAGGTCGGGCTTTCAACAGATGAGGACAATTACGAGACTAAAAAATGACTCAAAACCAACCCTGAATTGGCCTGGTTTCTCCTAGTCAGGTACTTAATATGTTGGTTGCTACAACAAACTCTTGCTAATACTTTGGCTCCTGACAGCTAGAAAAGATCTTTATGAAAGCAGGTGTGGTAAAAACCTTACAGTTTTTGTCCAAAGGAGCTGCAAGAATCAACACAAACTGAAAGTTCCTCATAGATGCTTTAAACTGATTTGGTGTAGGAAGTGCAAAGCTGTAAACATGAGAAAATAGATCAATCGCACAGTAAATTACTTAAAACGTCTGCTATAACGCTGCTGACATGTTTTGCTCTTTTTATTTCTGGATTGTGATGACTGTCAATGTTGCTGTTTGTCTCACATTTTATGTTCAGATTGCCATGAAACTGTGTTGTTGATATCGATGGTTCTTAGAAGATGATTTAGAGAGAACATTCATGCTTGTACCATATGACTCCTGTAATGCAGCCCTGAGGACAAACTGTATCTGAGATCTACTAGAGCTACTAGAGATTACTAAAGCTGTAATAAAATCAAAATGAGCAGTTTGTTGTTTGTTCTGACCAGACCTTCTATGTTGTGGGCTGTAATGAAAACCACAGCCTCCAGCATCTGCTAGTGGGCCTTAAGGCTTTTTCTTGTTCAATGGTAAGTAGCAGTGGTATGCTGACATCTACTGTAAACAGACAGTCAAGAATATTTCATTTCCGTGGCGGGGTAGAGCATGCACACATATACTTTGAGGTTTATGCCTTGATGCCGAGGTCTAGGGTTCAAAACATGCCTATGACGCTTTCCTGCAAGTCTTCCCCTTCTCTCTCCCCTTGCTCATCTAGCTGTCCTATCAAATAAAGGCAGAAAAGCCCAAAAAATAATCTTTAAAAAAAGAACTTTTTATTTTGTTTTGTTCATTTGTAAATGAAGATTGCTCTTCATTGCCACAAATACTCCCATATCTAAATTAGACCGCAGCAACAGGAAATGTGCTTTGTGTGTAAAAAGACTGAATGGCAATACTTTCCCAGGACTTTGTGTAACTCCTAATAGAAAAGGTTTTTCATTATTTTTCAGACTATGAAGAACAGTTTATAAAAATTTGCTTAATGCTCCTTGTATTTTTTTTTTAGGTCAGGACACAGACCCTTCAGAGCTCATCCTACATCTCAATCATTCCACTCAGACTCTCGGCATGTGCCCCCCATAGAAAATTAGCCTCTGAATAATTAAGCTAATTAGGCTTAGACAGACAATAGCTAATTAGTGCCTAATTAAGAGAAATGAGTCCACAGCTACATTTGTTTTCTGTTATCCAAAGTGCACTGGCTACATAACAACTCCCTTGTCACTGTGATACTAATTGAAATTATTTTGGATTCATGTTGTGTGACTGAGTGCGTTGTGATTATATTGCATTTTGCGCATCTTGTTTTGTGGCTTTACATGCTTGGGACTGCAGTTTAACCAAAGATAACTGGTGACAAGTCAACCCTAATTGCATGTAGTCCATTAATCAGAACTTGCACACCTTAATTCATTTTGCTTTAACACCAGGGGATGCTTCACATAAAAACAGCAAGTGTTGACTTTTTATTTGTAGCATTCATTGTGAAGATTTTATCAAGGTCCTTGTACGCCTTTTTGCTATGCAATATTTGGAAAGCATCTCCTTCCAGCTCTGCCTGCAACAAGCTTATCCTGAAGATTGCTGAAGACCAGACAAAATGTTGTGCCAATCAAATTACTTAATCTCTAAACACTGCAAGCGTCACATCCAATCCTGTCGTGACCATCATCTTTCATTCTTCACCACAAAACATGACATGGGAAGTTCTATTAACTGCTGCAGCTTAATGGCCATTAAATGCTTTTTCAACAATGTCACTTATTTTCAATCCTAGTTATTTTGAAAGCCCATTTTCCATAACTGTACTGAATCAGTATTTGTTCAGTACAGTAATAAGACAGCTGTATGAAACAAACCTGCATTAACCAATCAGGGTTGGGTATTCCTGCAAGGCAGAGATCACTGAAGGAGTTGTCATAGCTTGCGGGACAATGATGAGAACCATTGTAAGAGGTTACATTCTGCGTTTTTTATTCCTGGGAAACGAAATTGCATTGTACCATATCTATTGTGCTCTCATTTATAGCTACTTACGTTGTAAGTCTCCAGCTTGACTTTGTTTGTAAAGATGTGAGTTGTGAAGTTGGTTTTCTGAAAAACTTCATTGAATGCAGCCTCGTCCTTAGGAGAACACACACACACACACACACACACACACACACACACACACACACACACACACACACACACACACACACACACACACACACACACACACACACACACACACACACACACACACACACACACACACACACACACACACACACACACACACACACACACAGGTAGAATGTCAAATTAGATTCCTTCAAATTATAAGCTAATTATTTGGATTCCATCATTATTACCAAAGCTGCTGCCACATAGTGTGTGATAGACAACCTGGGTTAGACCACCTGGGAAATTGTTAAGGCAATTCAACAGTTTATTTAGTTGGGAACAAACATGTGGACAACTCTGTGTGTGTGTGCGTGTGTGCGTGTGTGTGCGTGTGTGTCTCACTGTGTCTCTGAGCTGTCCCAGTGTTTCTGTACTGTGACCAAACAGGACCTCAGCTGTCTCCTGAAAGCATGTCACCCACTGGTTATCCCCGAAGTCTGCTAAGTTGGCCTGAGAGACAGACAGAGATGATAAAGGGGGGAGGGATTATTCATGTGTCCACATTCAAGTGTGTGTATGTTTAATCACAGAAGTTACAATATTCCTCATAGTGACAAACGAACATAAATGATGTGCACTGTATGCATTTTTCACTTACAGAAAGTATGAGTCTGTATTTAAAGTTAGGGAACTCTCGGTTACACTTATCGCAGCGGTACAGTCCGTTTTGTTGGTCAATGACCTTCTTGTTGCAGTCTGCAGATGGACAGGCCTGGTATAGACAATTCTCCTTACGAGTGTATAGCACTGTTGCCACGCAGCTGAAATAGTCCGTCTGAGAAGAGAGAACATAAATGGCAGAGAAGGAAATGTAATTATGTAGCTGCAACATCAATAAAAACTACCAAATCACATCAAACCACTGCAATCTGAACGTCTATGAGGCTGGAGTTAATTTGCAGGTGCTATCCCCTTACACAATATTGTGCTAAGGAGAAATCTAAGCTGCAAATCAAGTTACATTTTGGAAAAATGTAACAAAGCAGACAAAATAGCAAGAGTCAGGGTAGCTGTGTTATGGAACATCTAGTTTCCTTGTTTAACTGGAAGCTTTCTCCCTTGAAAGTGTGGGTGGTTTCTTGTAGTACTGGCAGATGTTAAAAACATAACTGTAGCTGTCCTTGTGACTATATTATATTTGCTTTGTTTCACGAAAATGTCAGATCGTACCACTCTGATTCTTTTTTTTTTTTAAAGTACAACGGCGTTACCAAGACTTTTTTCAGTTGTATTGTCAATTTCAAACAAAGGAGAATTCAAGTCTACATCACATAAATGAAACAGCTTTTCCTTTCAGGCTGTACGTGTGAGGCCGCATGACTTGCCAGCCAAATGCATGTTGGACTAATCCACTTTATATATATATATATATATATATATATATATATATATATATATAT
>NC_048419.1:15250848-15333876 GCF_013103735.1 Etheostoma cragini | reverse complement strand
GGTCCAACCCGTTACTAGCATGGGGTACCTAATAAAGTGGCCGGTGAGTGTATATATATATATATATATATATATATAGTATAGTATAGTATACACAACCTGGTAGAAGTTTAGGGTCACTTTGAAATTTACATTGCAATCCATTGTAGACAGAATACCAGCTGAGATCAGTTGCATTGTTTTTTTTTAACCAGGGCAGCAGTTTTCAGATTACATTATGTGCTTACATAATTGCAACAGGGTTGTCCAAAGTTTTTTTCAGTTAGTTTGTTAAAATGATATCAGATTAGTAAACAGAATGTGTCTTTTTACCATTGGATGAATCGTTGCTGATAATCGGCAATGTAGGTATTGCATTAAAGATCAGCCACCCACTCAGATCAGCTGGTATTCTTTCTATAATGGAGTGGAATGGAAATTTGTAAGTGACCCCAAACCTTTGACCAGTAGTGTACATACTGGGGATTTGGTGGTCAAACAAGATATCAATGGTAGACCTGTGGAGATGCATAAACCAGGAGCAAATCCACATTGAAATCAAATCCAGAAAGTGGGGATAATTGGTCATCAATTTAGGAAGGATCCGGGGAACATAGCAAGACGAGCTCTGAATATAATCCCCAAGGGAAGAGGAAGCTAGGGAGACCTAAATCCAACTGGTAGCGTTGATGTACTGACCAAGACAGGGCCCTCTGGCAAGAAGTAAAGACCTTAACGCAGAGGAGAGTGAGGTGGACATCCATAGGGGACGCCCTATGTTCCCAAGGGGGCCAAGAGGATTACATAAAAAATGACTAGGTCCCAGCTGAGGTATCATTTTTCTCATTTTGACGCTCAATGACCAATTAAAAAAATCCTGGCCCTGCAGAAGAAGTGTCTCCTCTCTATCGGTATATTTCATTAAATACAGAGGGTACAAAATGGTGTGATTTTACAGATTTTAAAAAGTCAAAGTTATTTATGCCAGGAGAACAAGCCTGAACATTGCAAAAGCAGTTGCAAAGCTTTTTAAAAGGACAAATCTTAAAAGGTATACAATGAATGGACCGGATCAAGCCATCTCATCAAAGCGTTTTTTATGTAGGAGGCTGCATAAACAGGGTGCCAGGTGGCTCAGCCTGTAAAAACACAATGCGAAATCACTAGTCAACAGTACAAGAATCAAAATCAAAAAACATTGGTCGGGTACGATGACCAATGTCAGAACACATATTGCTTCAAACTCTTTTCTGGTGGCGTAAAACAGCAGATTAACTGAAGGGGTGGCTCCCCTTGCCACCATAAACTAAAAACATATTTTCAATTGGCAAAGAAACATCAGTAAAAAAAAACTGTTGACAATTGTAAAAACGTTGTCTGGTCAGATGAATTCCAGTTCCAACCAGACCAACCACCAAAGACGATGCATGGTATGCATGGTAACAACTCTACAGGCCATGTTCGTTTATTCATGACCATCATTTAGCTTCAGGTGATAGGTACTGTGATAATGCTACCATCAGTACACAAAGTGTGCAGGAATGGTTCATGACAATACTGTGATCATTGCAGGCCCATTAAACAGCTCTGTGATGAAGTCAAACACAGCATGGTCATAAAGAAACATTCACTTATCAAACCTTTGGGGGGATGCTCTGTTCTCATCCAAATGTAACGAGTATTCTTTTTTGACATTTTCTTGTAAAATTGTTATTGGTATTTTTAAATCATAAGTTTGCAACACACAGCGAATGTCATTAAACCAAAGCCCATCAACCTGAAGTGAGAGAAAAAAAGGATATAAGGAGGCACAAACGTGCTCCTTCTAGTGCAGAAAGGACACCATTCAACAGTTTTAATAATGCCAATAAATAAGCTGCTTAGGGTAAAAAAATTAAATTTAAATTAAATTAAAATAAACACAGATCAAACTTGGCATCATCTGTAAAACGGTTGCCAACAAGTCAGTCCAGCTGGTTGATGCACGATGTTTACATATCTTAATTTGACTTTCAAACAATCTTGGAACGGTTTAAAAAAAGAGAGCACAAGGAGTTGGAGAGTTCTATGCATAATTGATCCAAACTGAGGCGAATCGCTCTCTCC
This sequence comes from Etheostoma cragini, assembly GCF_013103735.1. NCBI lineage: Eukaryota > Metazoa > Chordata > Actinopteri > Perciformes > Percidae > Etheostoma > Etheostoma cragini. The sequence continues at coordinate 15,331,791 of NC_048419.1, read as the reverse complement.
TTCTCTAATACATACGTTGTGTTAATGTTCACACACACAAACACATACACATGACTAACATGCAAGCTTGTAAGCAAAAAGTAAAACTTACACAAAACTTACTTTGCAATACAGATACAATGGGCTACACATTTTTTTCAGTTATGAATTTAAATTAAAGTGTACACAGTCAAACAGAATCAAATTAAAATGCAGCAATGTTGCGGTAATTCAAACCGATATTAACACCTAAAGCCGCAGAACTCACACTGTGTAAAATCAACAGCTAAAAAGGAAAGAAATGCTAATTCTGGGGGAAAAAAGCAATTTTCTCATCCTGTGGAGAAGCACAGGATTCAATTTCCATAAATACAAAAAATGCACACAGTAGATGAACTGTGTGTCATTGGAAAGAAGCACACGTGTACACGCCTGCATACAAACGCTTGCATATGGATGTAAACAAGCACAAAGTGATTAATATGATATACATGCATATGTAAGAGACCAGAGAAATATATTTTTTACTAGCTTCACCAGAGGGTATTTCTTCCAACAGGAGACCAGGGCTTGAATAAGATGTTGGAATTAGAGCCAGAATTTAAAATGAAATGCTATAAAATCCATTCTACACAAAAACTACAAGCAATAGCTGGGCCAGACTCATTACAAATGTTGGCCTAAATGAGTCTATCATATAGACACTCTCTAGGACGCTGGCCAAATTCACACACTGACTGAGCAATGCTGCCTTCGTTATACAACCCACACGCTCTGTAGGAGCACTGATTGTGAAAAGGCCATTGTGTTCTCTGCATCCCTTGTGAGATGGTTGATGTTGTACTGTGTCCCCACGACCTTTACAGATACTGTCAGTCAGACTTAGAGCTTCCTGACACTTTCTTCCCTCTAGCGAACACTGACTCACACCCCCAGATCGGTCCACCCATCCATCTACCCAGTACCCATGCCACACAGCAAAAAACCCTCCGAAACACTTACTAAGAAGTTTTTTTTTTAATTAGGAGAATTTCTCCCGTTAGCAACAGCCCTCACCCCCTCAAGACCCCTCTCCCATGTTTCCACCCGCATGTCTGCCTCATCACATTTTGCAAACTTGGGCAGATTGAAGCGCTGGAAGGCTGAAGAGGTGGGAAGGCGATGGGTGAGGAAGGTGGTAGGACGCTTTCTTTGGGGGCTTGTTGAAGGCTCGTGATGTGGCAGATGCTACAGAGATTGTGAGGATAGAGGTCAGCAGGAGCTGGACCACAGCACTTCCATCAAAACTAGACCACTTTAAATAGATCCCCCTGCATGTCATCCCTTGTCTCCCTCTGTATTCCAGTGTGTACACAGAAGCTTTGGGGCAAAGTCTGAACCTTCAGCACACTGGAAAGAAACTTAGAAAAACAGCTGCTGATTAACGCTGCACAACAACAACACTCACAGACACACAAAATATGTGTGCAGACTTACCTAAAGATTCATACATGTACTCATAAACACACACCTGAAAATAGTTTTCATTCTTATCACACCAAATCCCTGTGTCACCTACTGGCACATAAATGCAATTAAAATTTGTATGTGGAAGGGCAACCAAGTGAAAATCTACTTCACATAATTGACGTGGCTGCACATGCCAACTTGAATGCTTGTCCCAACACACACACACACACACACACACACACACACACACACACACACACACACACACACACACACACACACACACACACAGGTAGAATGTCAAATTAGATTCCTTCAAAGTATAAGCTAATTATTTGGATTCCATCATTATTACAAAAGCTGCTGCCACATAGTGTGTGATAGACAACCCACTTAAAGCCATTTAATCACAGAAGTGGTTGGGGGTACAAAGGGCAGAGAGAGAAAAGAAGAGAAGACAAAAAGAAGAAGAGAAGGTAAAATGAGGAAGAGGAATAAGTCTGAGTTCAACTCTTTTTCCCCACATCTGCCAGTTAACTGTTCCTATTCATATCCTTTTTTAAATAACCCTTGCCACTTCTCCCTCTTAGTCACCACTCTTCCCTCCGTTTTCATTTTTTTCCCCTTTGGCCTTGTCCCCTTCCATCCTGCAACACAGGTTTTTCATTGACATGAAGTTTAAGTGCCTGAATTTTCTTCCCGTCTCTCACTCTCCCATGTTGTCCGTCCACGCTACTTCCCTTTTGGTAATGTTATGCCCTATAGGCTTCCTCAAACTCCCAAACATAATTAGAAACTTTCATTAGAAACGACATTGATCTTAAAGCGACCCATAAGTGGCTTCTAATTAAACATGAGGGAGACTAGTCAGAGATAAACCTTATTAATTAGATAGGTTTATGAGTGGCGCACACCACTTTTAGTCTAAAGCATCTCATAATTCTGTGCAATTACACTTTTTAAAATGGCATGAGGTTCCATTTCAAAGTGGCGTACGTCAGTTCAACCAGCACTGCTAATATGGGAGAATCACTATCTCCCTACCACAGCTAAAACTAGAGAACCATGACTCTAATCCAGGAAGTCATAGAAAAGCACAGCTTGAAACTGTAAAAAATGAACGGAAGACTAACTGTGTTCACATAAAATGTTCCCTGATAGTTTTAAATAGGAGGATACCAGTTTGATCTCTATATGGCTAACTGTTATGTGTTATGCCCCTGCAATGTTTAGTAGCAGGGGTTGTTTTAGTATGCCTGATGTCAACTTCCACTTTGTGATTCCCTACATCTTTCAGCCAATTCAGCTGTGGGTTACACTGTAGCTAGAAAAAACATAAGTAGAGTAAAGCAAGTAAGAGCAAATATGTAAAATAAGATGGACTGTTCGGGTGTGACTGCAAAACTTTGGGGCAAAGCTGTAACTCTTTGATTTTCAGGGGCTCCCTAACTGAGAGAATTATTTGCTGACTCACATATCAATCCTCTTCCAACCAAGGTTATCACAAAAAACTCTCTCATAGTTCCAACTAAAACTGCAATGCAAAAAAATTGATTTATGTTTAGCTGTTACACATGGTGTAGGTTCATTTTTATCCAATCTACTGTAGATTCCCGGTTTTGCGAGTGAGTAAAACTTAATATTTAAGTTACACAGACATATAAAAACAACTTAAATTGTTAGTGTCACAGTTGCTTATGGTTTTATGTTATAATTCGTACTTTCTGACCCTTTATTGAGGACTACACGGAGTCATGCAAGTGCCTTGATGAATCAACCAAAAAAAATGAAATACTGTCAATATTGTTAATTTAAATCTTCATTGACTACAATTTCCATCATTTACTCAGTCTTCAAGGTAATTGTTTATGTTAATACATAGTGTATTAATAAATTATTAATAAAGCATGAATTACAACAAGCCTAGAAATTAAAAAGACGTCCCCAAATGTTATACGCTAGCTTTTTCTTTAAAGGATCAATTAATCCAAATACCAAAAACAAATGGTGTCTAGCTGCGGAAGTACTTCTGTATGTACTGTATGTATGCACTATACCTTCTCTGCTTGACCCAACTGTTCATTCTTAATGTCGCTCAGTGTTTTCCAGTTCGTCTTTGCTCCGCTCCCCACTGACCTCGTCTCTGTCAGGGATTGGCTGTCGAGTGCATATCCTCCGTAGTCATACCTGTAGTGTTGAAATTTAAACACACAGCACAATTGTGCAAATAAATGTTTGCACCCTTTACACACCAAAAAACAAATACACATACACTACATTTGAAATATGAAATGCATTCTTTAGAGTGTAGGAAGAATGAAAGAAAAGACCAAAGGAGGGTCTGTCTGTTGAGTCAAATGAAAACACAAATCAAGCATGCTTGAGAACGCAATAACCGGATACTAAGGTGATAAAACAGGTACACAATCAATATTAGTCGTCTGTGAACATGTCCAGAAATCTATAGTGAAAAACATGGTGTAAAAGCAAGTAAGTTTGTGTGTGTTTGTTTATATGTATGCATGTGTGTTATATTAACACTTTGATTTTTCCTGTGGAGATACTGCACTGTATTTGTTATTATCTAAAGAAACCGCCTTCAGCCATGACTGAATTGCTCCCTTAACTGATTTACAGCCACTGCACACCACTTTTATCTGACATATGGCTGTCTATAATGGACAAATGCATTCATACTTAAATCAGCTTTTCATATTTTGTCCAGAAACACAACAGTTTCTTTGCTGAGGCTAAAAGAAAACAATGCTTGTCTGTCTTTACTTTTGTTTAGCTACTCCATCTCTTCATTTTTCCACCTTTTTAATATTCCCTTTTAAATCTTAATGCATCAGCGTGACTCCTACTCTGTATTCTAGCCGAACAGAGCAATCTAATCAAGGCATCATCCAAATTCATCAGTTTCCTCCAATTATGTAAGGCAGCATGGTCAAAACAATCCCACAAAGCACCACATCGCCACAGTAACTAGAGTCAGACAGATACTCTTTGTCTTTGTAAAGGGCAGACCTACATGTAAAAAAATAAGTAAAAACACTCTGCTCCTTAAGTAACATTCGTTGTTATTCCTTCACTGCTGTCGGCATGTAAACTGAAGAGAGGACCAACCAGTAGCAGAGATGAGGGGGAGAGTAAGGGAGCCCTGCTTTTATTTATCCCTCTGAATGTTAGGATGTGACACACACACACACACACACACACACACACACACACACACACACACACACACACACACACACACACACACACACACACACACACACACACACACACACACACACACACACACACACACACACACACACACACACACACACACACACACACACACACACACACACAAGCAAACAGACAGACAGCTATTGTTCAAGTGGCAGTTAGCAAAATTTAGAAACTAGATTAAAAGAGATAACAGAATAATGTCCACAGGTACCAACAAACCCAAACTGTATTCACACTTTGATGCTGTGAGTGCAATGTTTGACACAGTTGCCTGCCTAAAAATAGCTTTCAGTGTAACACACACACACACACACAGCGAAGCACTCCTATGTACACACACGGGGTACATTTATATTTCAGCAGTGGCTAGACTTGAGAACAGCCTTAATGAGTGAATGAGTCATAATTTAAAATCCCTCTACAGGAAGTGCTAATAAGAATCCATTGATGCGGCTCAACGTGTCCCCATCTTTCTGTGCACGTACCGTTGCAGTTCAGAGCTGGAATCTAGAAAAATCCGTGTCCTGCTTTTCTGTTATTCCTGCGTCCAATCCGGTCTCCATCCTGTCTAGAGTCCCACTGGAACTAAGGAGGCACATGCCACCATCTCCTGACATGTGATCATCAGGGCTTTGCACTTAGGTTTGTTCATCCGTGTTTAGTATTTATTGTATTATCTTTTACATATATAAGCATTCCAGAAACAGGAGGGATACAATCTCTCCATTTGTAGAGTGATTGAACATACGGTGTCTTGAGTGGTGCTTATGATAAAATTATGTCTGTGCGCCATTTGTAGATAATTTTGTATGTGTTTATAAATGTGTGTGGTTCAGCGTTGGTGTGTGTGTGTGTGTGTGTGTATGTGTGCACACCAGTGTGACTCACCAGGCCCGCAGACTAAAGGCCTCCGGTATGTCTGGGTTGACCATGACTGTTGAACCGAACAAAGCGGAGAGAGATATGCCCCCAAAATCAGATAAGCGAGCTCCTTTGATGGCGACCACAGGCTCCAGAGAACCATCAAACTTCTCAGCCTGGAGAAAGGACAAACTTTGTCAAAGAAAGGAATTGAGGAGAGAAAGATGGAGAACAAGAGACCGCAAAAGCATTTGTGTTATTGTCTCTTATATGTTCAGCCTGTATCTGCAGCTTGCAGAAAGCAGAAATTAATATGTGGTATAGTTTGCTTATATAATTGGACAACCTACAAGTCAATTTGAAAGTCATTTTTGGATTTTGGCAAAGGCGAGGGATTAGCTCTTGCAGATTGAACGAGCTTAGTGAAGAATAGTGCCATTTCATGCACATTCGAGAGTTATTTAGCCTTCCGTCTCAAATCACAGACTCTGCTCCAAAACAATCCTGAAGGTCACACTGATGATTGATTGATCCAAATTTTACAGCTCAGAAAACCCAATCAAACGGCTCTGAATGCAATAGCATTAACGCAGACATGTTACGTACATAAACGGATGGGCACCTTCATAAACACACGATTAATTACAGCCTGCTCAACATGTTTTTTTAAGTTAAACTGCGAATCCATCCCTAGATACAGACAGAGAGCAAGGCGAGAGAGAGCGAGAGAGGAAGAAAGATTATAGTTATTACCTCCTCTCCCCAAAGTGTGACTGTCACTACTTTGCTAGTTGTGTCTATTAGGTTGAGGGCCCTCTTGGAAACTTCTCTGCTGTTCTTAGTGGTGATACGGGATACATCCTCAGCACTCGTACACACTCCAATCACATCTACAGGCAGAGAGAGAGAGAGAGAGAGAGAGAGAGAGAGAGAGAGAGTGAGTCATTTTACATATCTATAGATGGCTCAAAAATACAGGCAGAAAATTATCTTTATGAGTTAAAAAAGGGAGAGATCAATAGTTCATTATGTGAAGAGAGCCTTTTGAAATGTCTTCACATGGTGTTAAGTATAAAAATGCCCACTGGGTAATATAAAGTGGTATCACATCACAAGAGTAAATACCCAACACAGCAGAGTTTACACCCCTCTGATATTGCCAAGTCAAAGCAATATGACATAAATGTCATAACAGACTGGCTAACACCCTGGCCCGCACTCAAAATCACAACAAACACACTCATTCCTCATTCATGTTTCCTGTCATGCCCAAGGCCTAAAAACTTCATTCAGGATTACTGCAATGAAGAGCTGTTGCTGCTGAGTTCAACGATAGTGAAGAGCGTGGTCTATCATGACTAATATTAAAACATCAGAATAAGTCACATTAATTCATAAAGCGCTTCTGTATAATAAATATGTCACAAGAATTCTGGAAACAAAGACGATTAGAGTTTAATCAGGAAATTGGGAAAAAATGATGGAATGGAATGCATTTCAATTCTATGATGTAGGGTTATCAATAAAACATTTGTTAAGCGATAGTTGAATATTGCATTGTACATGACCATGTTTTCAAGATTGAAATCGTACTCCTTGTTTCTTTGCCACCATCTGTCAATAAGGGGAATAATGTGAATCCGGCTATGGATAATGATAATAATAATTATAATAATCAATGACATTTTATTCATAGTATCAAATCATAAAACAGTTATCTCAAGACACTTTACAGATAGAGTAGGTCTAGACCACACTAAATTACAAAGACACAACAATTGCAGTAATTCCCCCGAGAACAAGCAATAACGGGGTGGGGGGGGGGGGGGGGTGACTGCCCTGTTGTCAACATTGAACTAATGGAGAACTAACTTAAGTGCAAAGGAATGTAATTGATCTGCCGTTCTGCTTTCTTCTGGTTGCCTTACAACCTCAGTCAGTCATTAGGGCATAGAAACCTGTACCTGCAAGTCTCAAAAGGAAGTGTAAAGTCAACAGCACCGCGACCGCTTCAGCCTCTCCATTAATATCATATCGCAGCAAACGCTGTCTGCATTAAGTTTTGCAAAACTGTAACCACATTTGTAACCACTTTATTGGCATTGCCATGACTCACTTTGACTTCAACACAACTGCAGAGCCAACGTGGTTTACCCGCATCTGTGCGCATGTATGTGGGTTTCGGAGCTCTGCTCACTGTCAATATGCAGAGTAACATGGCGGATATAGCAAAACTTTTTTAATTTTTTTTTTTTTTTAGGGTGGCAGGCATGTGTTGCTTCGGTGGCTGCCTTAGCTGCAAAGTCCTGTGGGAAACCCTGGAGTTACAGGGTGTAGCAGGGCATAGCAGGGCATAGCAGGGCAATGCAGCGCGTAGCAGAGCATAGCACGGTGCAGAGCAGGACCACGGCTACAGCTGCAACCATGATTTAGGTGCCACCAGTTTCAAGAATTTATTTGTTTCTTTTTCTTCCTCTCTTCTTTTCTTTCTTCATGTTTATCCGATGTGCAGTGGGAAGAGAAGTGTTTTTAGCCTTTGGCGAAAGATGCGTAGTCTTTCGGCCATCCTGATGTCAATAGGGAGCTGATTCCACCATTTGGAAGTCAGGACAGCAAACATTAGCGATTTTGTTGACGCCATGCGCCCGTTGCATGGACCTTTTCTTCCGCCGTCAAACTATCAAAAGTGGATTTGGACATGCCCTAAACGCACCTGTGCCATGCGCTTCACACCGTGCGCTTATGTCGTTAAAATAGGGCCCAAGGGCACCTCAGAACTAAGTTAGTAACAAGCATTTCTGGGACATGGATGCACACAGATGGAAAGAGAGAGGAGCTCAGTGTGTCAAAGGAAGTCCCCCCGGCAGTCTAAAACTATGACGGTATAATTAAGAGCTGGTGCAAGGCAAAGCTCAGCCACTTCTATAAGAGTTGGTAGATGAATCTGACGACTATGAAAAGTAGCAGTCAAGAGAAGTGGTGTCTTGTCTGAAGTTATACACCCTCCCCCGCCGATCTAGGCGAATGCTGCAACTCCTCACTCCCTAACTATAAGCTTTATCAAAGAGGTGAGTTTTAAGCTTACTCTTACATGTGGTAGCGGTGTCTGTCTCCCAAACCAAGACTGGGAGCTGGTTCCACAGGAGAATAATAATAATAACTTTATTTGTATAGCACCTTTAAAAACAATAGTTTATAAGCTGCTTTGACAGGAGACACAAAAGCAAATACAATACACATAGACATATATTCACATCATTGTAATAGTGAAAATAGAAGATAGGAAAGCTTTAAAGGACAAAAAAACAAATAAATACAATGGATTTAACAGGTGAAAAAACAAAAAGTTTATCTGCGTTGTGTGTACTTGTGTGTGCACAATAAAATCATAACAATCAAAACCAAGAGCCACCAGTAAAAACATTGCTCCATAGCACTACTAGTAACAATCTCATAGTGTCAAAACTAGTGCACATATGTTAAATAAAATGCTTGAACAGATATATAATATAGACTTTGCAAACCAGTCATTCTCTGAAATTTCTCTTCCTGTCTGCTAACCCTTTCTCTAAACTCTTCCTCTCCCCCTCCTTCACAGTTGCTCTCTTGCTGTCTCTGTCTGTGCTCTTTCAGCCCTCCTTAATTCCATTATGATTGAGACGATGTCAACCACCTCTGAACTCCATTATCACCACAGGAACAGGCTGACAGTTCTCATTACCATGCTATAATCCCCTACTTAACAAAGGAGCGAGGAGAGCGGTATTGGAGAGAGGGTGAATGGAGAGACAACAGATGACACATAGGACATGTAGCGCTGCCCTTCTGCGACAAGCGCAAACCCACTCCTCCAGGTAAACCACTCAGTGCATCTCTAAACTGTGTTGCCGTACTGGCTTGCATTGCTCCTAGTTTACACACTAGTGTAATCCTCCAATAATACTGCTCTGAATTTAAACCTACATGAATCTTCCACTCAGTAGGTTTGCAACCATTAATGTATTGTCTAATATGGCATGTCCAACACTTGAAATCATTATTAGCCCTTCTTGTGCTGCCATCCTGCAGTCTGCTGACATAATGAAGTATAGCACAGCACTACTGTGGGACGCAAAATTACATTGGGGTGAGTAACTGATCACAAGTACAAACTGTGCTGATGGGTGTGGTAAGAAATGCATCTGAATTTGCCCTTTGAATTGCACTGCAACTATGCATTATGCACATAACTTACTCCACTTTTAACTCTTTTACAGAACATGGTCACTTTGTTTTGAAAATGTGTTACTTCGTTGGTACAGACTGACATGTGATTAAATGATTTTCATTCTGTGATCAGATAGTTCATGATTTAAATCAGAATTTGTGCCTGATTTATGATGCTACCTTTAAGTTCTTGTATGGCTTTGTGCTTTTAGACATTATTTAAAATGTAATATCTTAAGCCTCTGTTGTTAAATGAAACAAATGGTTTTGTAGAAAAAATATTATTATTTGTATTTCAACAACGTTGAAACAATACCCAGCCCTACTCATAAGTAACAAACAATTGATCAATGTTTGTCTAAAAAGTCGACCAAACAATTAAAAACGGGTCCAACATTGTAACATGCAATATTATGAACCCCCCTTTCAACTTGCATTCAGACCAAGGACAGTCTTTAAAAAATACATCCTAATTGCAACTACTACAGAAACATCACCTGTGCATAATACTGACCGGATTGTCAAAGGCACACTGTTCAATCACTGATTTCCACCCCAATCAACACTTGGACCATCCTAATTTAGCTGTCAAAGAAGAAGGAACTGCAACTAACCTTCATAAAAACAGTGGAATGTGCATTATCCTTTTATATAATTATCTCTCATCTTTACCATATGCCTGAATTAACCTTCCTTGTGACCCCGTCATTCCTTCAGGACACCTGGTACGTAACTGACTGGCACGTGCCTGTCTATTAGCTCAGTATTTATACAATCTATGTCTAGAACTAGTAATTGCTTGGGTCAACGAAGCAGATAGAGAAATTATCCAGCTGATAATCCAAATGTTGTAATACTAGCCTGACACCACCAGCCTACATTTTGGTTACTCATGGGCCTCATGCAAAAAGCATCCATACAAACCGATTAATTTTAAGTGGCACAAATGAGGGATTTTAGAGGATTTGTGACAAATTGTCTTGTCAATGTTTTTTCTTAGGTACGAACAAAATTCATGAGTGGGTCATACCTGAGAAAAACACTCATCTGAATGAATTTGGAATAGGACATCATACTACTAAATAAATCACTATATAACTAAGCAAGCATTGTGCAAAGTTAATACTCTGTTCACCATTTAATCATAACAGCTTTTCATTTCAAGATAGTCATGGACCGCTTTACTTTTCTTTAGCATTTCACTCTAACCCTTTTTTCTGTGACAGTGCTGCACTTCTCTGATGACAGGTTGTTAACAGCTGTACTATAAATATTTTCTAACAGTTCTAGGCCTTCTAATACCACTACTGACACTGCTTAACGTAGCATCAACAGCTAATTTCCAAAAGCAGGACCTGAGTGAAATTCTTCTTTTTACTCTTTGTAAAGATCTTTGTGGATGAAACGTAACCACAAATAGATGTGAGCAAAGGTGGGTCAACCTGCTGGGCATTTCTGCCTGCACCTCGGACGAAGCCGTGCCGGCTGCAAAACAGCACCAGGTACCAAATTAGCCAGCCCTATATGGTAAATTAAATTATGTAAATGCATTAATGTCACGTATGTGTACATCCTCATGAACATCTGGCATTTATCAGGCTTAAACAAGCAATTTATGAAAAGTCTGTCCAGTTAAAAGAGTTTGGGTGATCTGACTTGGAACAGTCCTACAAGCAAACATCACAGCAGAAAGTGAGGTTTAGGATGACAAAATGAAAATGTTTTTTGCATGAGGCCCTGTGTGTTCTGGCAAGCTTTTCATTTAAAGAGTAACTACATTTTTTAACACCTTTTTTTGTTTACAAAGTTTGGAGAAGAAGTGAGTCATTATTCAAGCTCTCACCACAGATTGCTGATTGGTTATGACACACACCTTAATCAGTTGATTATCATTTTTTTAAGCCTTGACTGCAAAAAAAAAGGTGTATGTGAGATGTTGTTGAGTGAAAAAAAATTCTAACAGCCCTGTCTCTTGCCTTCGGCTTTTTTTCCAAACTGTCCACGGAACTAAAGCTCTACATGCCTACCTACGGTTAGTAAAGTTGCTTTTGTTTGTTGGTTAAGTGGTAGAAATGTACATATAACTTACTGGTGAAATTATTCTCTTACCAATAATGGCGTCCTTGTCTCGGTTCTCCAGCTCTGCGATGGGCACAAAGTCATAGTGCACTGCAGGGATGCCCTGATTGTCATCACATGGTGTGATGGATGAATTAGCGTGGAGGGTCATCTCATAGTCGTTCTTCAGTGTGCTGAACTGTTTCTTGGCCACTTTCAGCGTAGCCTTGGTTATGTAGTACACCTAGAGAGAATGGGTGAGCAAGGTGAGCTGGCATTATAAAAATAGAGCTTCTAAGACTGGTGATTTCCTGTGAATTTGAGGAAACTGATCAAACTGGGTGTCCACTATATTGATTCTGCCAAGTAAATTATTATTACAATCAGCTTTTGTTCCAACAAAATATTTTAATTCAAAAGGAAAGCCCTTCAGGTCCAACTAAGATGTGGTGTCATATCAGGCTCATCACTTCACAAATTCACCAGAAAATAAGTAGCAGCTGAGAGCGAGTCTGCTAAATAGCACAATTTAAACTCAATATGCGAGGCACTCTTCTGCATTTATTCTCCCAACTCTCCAATACCCCCAACCCTCCTTTTCCTCCTCCTCTCTCTCTCTCTCTCTCTCTGATTTACCCCACACAGAGATAGGAGCATGTAACTAATGTGATAAGCATTTTTGGCCGCTCAGAGCCAGTCACAACCACTCCCTGTTGTGTCAATGCTCAAATCACGAAGGGAAGACAGATTCATTCCTTTATTTATCTTTGGAGGGCAGAGGGCACAAATTGGATCTATGGCTGAGTTGGGAGTCACTGCCAGTGGCTGATACCTGAGCCAGTGTGACTAGCAAAATGATGGTTGGGGTTAATTGAGTTATTAAGCTCTGTGGGCCAGACTGAGTTGCGCATAAGCTTTAACGTTTGTTCTACCTGTCTGTAATTGCATTGGTTTACTGGAACATGCAAAGGGCATGTTCTGGGTGTTCAGACCGAGCACCACCCATTTTTATCAAAAACAGAACACACCGATAAGACAAAGTTTTTCTCTTGCATAAACAATAGCTTGAGTCTCATGTCAACTCGCTTACGTGAAACATTTTTTGATATCGCTCACTGTCTGCCATCATGCAACTTTATACCTCATCTGATATTTTACTTATTGGCACTCATCTATTAATGGTGTTTTAATTTGTTTAACCACTTTGATGCAATATATACTAGTACTTGACTTTCCATGTTGGTAAAACTGAAGTCACAAATTTCAGTTAGGGCAGTACTATTTCTTCAGTATAACAAGGAATTCCTAAAAATGAATTGTTCCTTAGTGCTCATGATTATTTTAAGGATCCTAAAGGCTCCTATAAACTTTAACTTGGCTTCAAAGTGCAAAGCGGTAGAGCCCTTCTATGTTTTCCTATTTTAATTATTACTATTATTTGTTGTCTGCCGCGCCGGCTCAAATTCCCGTGAGCTGGAATGAGCTGGAAACATGAAACTTGGGGAATAACTGGAAATGGTGTGCATGTGCTTCTACTAAAATATGAACCCACTCGGCCACATGGTGGCGCTGTAATTAAGGCTTCAAAATACAAACTTTAAAAGGCCACGCCCCCCACACCGTAAATCTGATTAAAGTGCTCTACAATAAAGCCTTAACACCGTAGCTCCTAACACTACAGCTGTGATTGCCAACACTTTTCCAGTGAATCATCAATGGATCAAGCTTATTACAAGTTGCCTAAAGTATGTCCATATCTCAATTACCTTTCAAGTTATTGACCAATGAACTTCAAAACGGACATGGCTCTGGACATAATTGAACACAAATCAACAACCTTGCAGCTTTATAAGCATTTGGTTTTCTGTTGATTTCTCTCAAACTGCCATGAGCTGGACTGAGCTAGATATCACCCTGAATTAAAAATAAATGTTTTTGGCAAATCAGTTGTAGGCATTTTAAACAAAGTGCACCGTTTCTCCAATCACATGCCCGCACACGTTGGGAGAATTATTGGTTGCTGTGATCATTCCTCCTCTACAAACTTGTCCAAAATGACTACATTGCAAGACAGGGGTGACAAAATCCAATGTCCTTGTAATGTAAATGTTTTTTTAAATTATATCCAAGTATAATATAAAGCTTCAGAGTTATCCAAATGAAATGGTACAGAGGAAACGTTCACTTCCAGTATTGAGAGGAGTGATTACACAAACCCATAAATACTATAATCTCTGTATTAATTACTTATGCCAGAAGAAAAACTTTATACAGTACATGCATTCTCCATGGAGAAAACAGCCTGCAAGACTGCCAGCTTTTTCTGATACAATTAAGATAACTTTAAGATAACACTTTAACAACAACTTTAACAACAGCAAAACAGTATCAACACTTCAGATTTGACAAGTTTTCTCACACTGTTCTCATCAGCATACTCCCAGCCTCATATATCCACCCAAATGCTCAATATCTTTAACATATACAGTATATTTCAGTAAAATATAACTTAATAAATCCTTTCCTCAAAATCCTCTAATACTTGCCTCTGGCTCTTTCATTGGCCTAAACTCCTGCAGGCATGAGAGGATTTTGGAGAAGGGTTTATTAGGCAATATTTTACCTATGATAAATTAGTTTGAGGCGTTATGCGCATACAAAATGGATAGCTGTGACTGAGGCTGCAAGGGATTTTGTGAATGTTTTATAGCCTTTAGATATTGTCTTACTGCTGTCAATTTTATTGAAGAAATTAAATGGCTACAGTGTTTGAAAGCTCCTTTTGAAACAATATGAATACAAACATTTTCTTGCAGCATTCAAAGCTATTGGCAACGTGTAATATTTGCAAAATGTATCCTTTTTAAGTTAAGTTTCCAAGAGGCTCTTATCACTTCAAGTGAGGAAGGATATGGGTGAGTGGGATCTGCTCACCTTGCCTTGCTCCACTAGAGAGAAAAACTTGTCCACTTCGTCGTTGAAGGCTGTAATCCTGATTTCTCCCTGTTGACCAACAGCACATTTCCATTAAACATTTCGTTTTGCGGATAACACCACATAAGCAGACATTCAGGCTTCTCCACTCCTCTACTCACACTCTCATCTACTATCTCGAAGGAGAAAAGCTTGCCCTCTCCTCTAGAGTTACTCCAGGTGCGGATACTGGACTTGTTGGTGACTCGGGCTCTGACAGTCCATCTAGGGAGACACACAGAGTGACACTTGAATCAGTGCTTACAAATAATATGTCAACTAAACTAATTTGACTGTTAACTAAGTGATTTTTCGGGAAAAACATCCCCATACTTTAAACTAAATAGAAATACCTGAGAGTATTCTGATATAAAAAAAACATGCCAACTGACCAAAATCAAACCTTTGCAAATGCTTTAATTGAATGTCTTCCATCATGTTTACAGTTTGTTTTTCCATCAACAGATTTATCTTATGTGAATGCAAACATATCACTTAACATAAATCCTTTTTAAAAAATAATTACAAAAACATTTGACCAACACAGATATGTGCAACTTTACTAAACGAGTACTGCAGTCTAAAGTTCAGCACAAACAGTAAAGAATGCTGTAGAGACACTTTACAACACCTCTTTTGTAAATGAGCATTCCAACTCAGCTCACATTAGTCACCAACGTGAAACAACTGCACAAAAGAACAATTCCCAAGAAAACTGGATGAGTGTCTTCTCGGTCTTTTAAAAGTTCCATGAAAGAAAAAGAAAAAAGCAACTTTGTGAACTAGGTGTTGTACATCCGCCAACTCCTGGATGCATTTGAAATGTGCTTCTTGTTCTGTTTTTAACAACAGCCAGCCAAGTTCGGCAGTTTATGCAGCAGTGAGCTTTTTGACTGCGTTGATAATTGTGCAGTGGAGGATATTCATACCATAACTTGGCCTGCAATTAAATCCCCTATCATGAGAGCAGCTGCTGGCCCACAGTGAACCTCATTCCCTGCTCAGTATGGATAATAGTGCTACACCAAGGTTTATGGCAGCCAAAAGCCAATTATAGTCCGCTCTAGGTGCTATTACTTAACACCAGCAGAATGGGATGAGAAAGCTATGCAAACAGCCATAAATAAAGAATGTAAACATACACAGCATCCCTATATAATCTAGTGTATGTAACAGTTTGTGTCAGACACACCCGCACTTTTCATTTCACGCAAACATACGTAGAAGGACCACAGCAGCTGAAGTCATCGGTTTTACTCACTGTAGGTACTCCCTAACTTCAAAGTTAGAACAGTCATCAGTTTATTACAACACCTAGAGGCACAGTTATCTTTACAGCTTGCAATTTCAAACAGGGCTATGTAGTCAAAGCCCATACATCGAGAGAAAGTTGACAGAGTACCTTTATTTCTAACTGGACAACTACATCTTGCTTTACTATGCTTTTGTCTTTTTGTGGCCAAATTTAAAGGTCAAAGACAGAGAATTAAGTCAAATGAAATGATAAGAAGTGAGAAGGAAAAAAACAGCAGTAAAATTGAACTCAAGAGGGGGTAAAGAAATTGTGAGTGGAAAGGAAGGGGAAAAAAACGAGGTCGGCCAAAACCCCACTGGGCCAAATAACAGAATCAAAGCAGACCATAAAGACCCAGCAGTACCTGCTATTAAAGGGTCTGTTTCTGAGGCAAGATTCTTTTAATTTCCATGCAGATGGGCTGAATAACATGCACATTTTACACAAACAAATCCACAGACACACACAGGTACTGATAGAAAAACTGAACGCTCACACATGTATGCAGAAGCACAAATTCACACATTATCAAACATGCCCCAAAGCGATCTTCAAACAGGAAAGTGGAGTCACAGCATGAGGAAGAACAGTATTTGGCTCAGTGGTGGCTTTGGATCATGAGGTAGAACAAGTCGTCCTTTAATCATAAAGTTGGTGGTTCAATGTCACCTCCTGTCCGCCTGTTGAAGTGTGACACCGACGCTACCAGTGTATTATGTGCATGTAAATGGATGAATGGAAAGCACTTTGTCTGGAAAAGAACAAAGGTGCTATATAAATACTGTTGGATTACAATTTACATGTCAGTCAGGTTCAGTGCCTTATAACTATCTGTTAAGAAACAACTCAGGAGCAGCACGATTCATGTCACATACATGAAGAAGGTTCGTGAGACTTTAATAACTTACACAGAAGCATGTAATGGAAGCAATTGAAGAGAAATTTGGCAGGCAGTACAGTCTTCCTAAAAGTGTATTTAAAATCAAGCTGGAGGCATTAAGTGTAGCTGACCCTTCAATGTAAATAAAGATTGCGGGCGCCATAAACACATAGGCTTAACCCAAATACCTCAGCACAGACAGAATGTGTTACGTGTTTAGCATGAGTTCGTAGACTGGAAATTCTGCCACACTACGCACTACAAAAGTTAAACTGTGTTTAAAGAATTATGTAGATACCATACAAGTATGTGAAAGCAGGCACATGCAGACATGGACACACAAACTTACTTGCTTTGGTAGGGGTTGAGGCTTGCTATAGGAATCACTGTTGTTGAAGAACCAGGAGAAGTGCTGGTAGCCTTCATGGGTGAAAACGTCTTTGGGGAAAACTTCATGGGTGAAGCCTTCATGGGTGAAGCCATTGGTGAAGCCTTCATGGGTGAAAGCGTCTTTGGGGAAAACTTCATGGGTGAAGCCATTGGTGAACCCTTCATAGGTGAAAACATCTTTGGGGAAACCTCCATGGGTGAAGCCTTAATGGGTGAAGCTACTGGTGAAGCCTTCATGGGTGAAGCTATTGGTGAAGCCTTCATGGGTGACTTTCCCGTAAAACCTCTGGGAGGAGAAAGGGCTATAGGGAAACAAAGTAAGATGATACTCACTGTATATGAGTACTGATACAATTTAATAGTAATTCAATAATAATACAAAGAGACTGTTCAATAAATGTACTATTTTGTAGTAGAATTAATCTCTTCGGGTTTGGATTATTTGACAATTAACAAAAGCACTGTGACGAAGCCTTAGGGGCTTAAAAAAGCAGTATTTTGTATTGCGTAATGATGTGCTGGACATGGCCAGGCTGTCCCATGTCTTTGCCAAGTTATCAGCATCAACTTTGATCTCAAACTCTTGATGCAGCAACATTGCCCTGCAAATTAGATAGCAGTAGGAGTAGAGAATGCCTGACATCGAGCATCATGCTTTATCCCAGCACTGTAGATCCAGTGAGCAGGACTACCCACAATGCAACTTGAATGCTGACACTACAATCTGAGATTCAGTTGTGTTATGGGGGTAGTGGCTAATGTGGCCTTGAGCTGCTGGCCTTTTTTTTCATTGACTGTAAAGGAGTTCCACACATGTAAGATACTTAGTACCTCAAAGCACATGCAAAAGTTTCCAAGCACAGTAGAGTAGAGGTAGACGAATTCCTTTGCGGATACAGATACGTAACTGGTAGTGCATATACCAGTCTGCCATTAGGCAATACAAACTTAAGTAAACACCCTTAAAAAGGTTTCAATGATTATACAATATTAGTAGTAGTACTTTTATCTAATCATGTGAGCAGCTGCCAAACTAATGAAGAAATTAAACTCTCCCCACAGAGTTAATCAATTACCTGCTAACATCAGCTGTGCCAATGAATGAATTTGTGTTTTCTTCTTGGGTAAGACTGCCAATCAGTTATTTTTTTTAGAATTAGTTATCGGAAAAATCCATCAATACACCAGACATCAATTTGTAAATACTAGTCTTCGCCACATTCATGAACTGTGACCATTTTGTATTACGTTTCAGTCATAGTGAAGGAGTTTAGAGGGAACTACACTGATTTAAAAAAAGTAAACGGATTATTTTAAATACAGCAGAGTATATAATAGCATAAATAATAAGGAAGCCTTAAGGTTTTGCTGTAGGTTGTTCCTCATAGATGCTTCTAATAATCATGATATATTTATCATGTTGTGTAATAGTAAAACTAATGTCTAATCAATTAAGTTTTCAAAATACTACTGAGTTTTGTTTGATAACAGAGTGTGTAGTCCCCGTATGTTAAATTGAATTACTATGTTATTTTTGTCATGGTTAGGTGTGCATTTATAATATAATATAATATTATTAATTAATATAATAAGACCTTTTGTAAAATACAAATAAAAATTAATAACTAATTTTAAAAAGTAAAGAATAGATTCCCTCTGTTCTAAAAAAAAAAATATATATATATTTTTTTTCATATTTCTTTTACACAGAAAACAAAAAACAGTTTGGACCGGCCAACAGAATCACATCAGCCTTATTAGAAATGATTCAGGCTCGATAGTTCCTGAGTTGTTGAGCTGAGTCAAAATATATTTTACGCACATCCTCATTTTGGCATGAACTATGTGCCATATTGAGGAACAGCATTTGAGGGAGGAATTGTCAGGGATAAAAAGATGCGATTCCACAGAGACCACTCCCCAATATAAGCTCCTGTTCTGGAGCCTAAATACTCGGCTCTGTGGTACCCTCCTTTTCGGGTGTGTACTATTTTGTGTGTGTGTGTGTGTGTGTGTGTGTGTGTGTGTGTGTGTCACGAGCTAATTCCTTGGGGAAATCACAGATTGAACAGCTATTTTTCAGGCGAGGAGTAATTAACATCAATATTCATCCACACGCAACCTGGATGAAGTGTTAAGAGGGAGAAAGCTGGTAGTAAGAAGGAGAGATGATGGGTGTAGATGGGTGGGGGGGATGAAGAACAGAGCAAAGATCCTCAAGGATCCTCATATTTTGTGATTAAGATCAGTACAGAGTACTAATATGTATTTCACTAACGTATTCAACAGCCCCTGTTTGTGGAGAGTGCTTGGTGGAGAGGTGAAATACATATAGAAAAAGGCAATATTGTATAGAGAACGTGAATAAGAAAGCGAGTGAGTGAGTGAGTGAGTGAGTGAGTGAGTGAGTGAGTGAGTGAGTGAGTGAGTGTGTGTGTGTGTGTGTGTGTGTGTGTGTGTGTGTGTGTGTGTGTGTGTGAGTTTGTGTGTTTATGAGAGAGAGAAGAGAAAAAAAGTTGTGAGGACATTGAAAACTTGCAGAGAATGGTTAGTGATGAATAATAAATATTTTCAGCAAGTGCAGATCTCTTTTCGGAATTTAAATATCATCTGCAAAGCAGTTTGAAGGTAGTCTATTTCAAGTATTGCTGCTGATTAATATTTAAATTGGAACACAGAGCCATCAGTGACTACTGTGTCATGACCTTTACCTAATGCTGAAAGTCTAGTATATCTTTTTTTTTAAATTGAGAGTACAATGTTACTTGTCACACACAAGAGCTTACAAGGCAAAGTCAAAACAATATTATTGCTAGAAACATTTGAAGTTATTATTTCAAACTTTGCTGACACCAGAGGAAACATGCCCCCCCTGTCCATTGCTTTTATTTCTATCATGCTTTGATGCAGCAATAGATCTATAATTACTATTGGAGCAGCAGCCATCGGGCGGTTGAGATGCTGTGTGTAATGAGTAAATGCCGTCTCTTTAAAATGACCCTGGAGAGAACGAGGATGCCCCTTTTGGTAAATACAATTCCTCCATCATAGCATCTCTTCTTCCTCCCAGCAGGTATGCAGGAAGAGACTGGGTTGCTAAGGACCGTGAAATCTTCACAAAGGCTTGAACCCGGACTTTCTAATGAAACAGCAGCCAACCCAGTCATTACATCTCCCACAGCTCATTGGAAACACTTCATGTGTTGCACTTAGCAAGCTTGTGAATCCACACAAATCTATCAACTTATTGAAAAATCAATTAAAAAAAAAACACTAAAAAGTTATCAAACACATTCACATTAGCAAATTATCAGAAGACAAGGTTTGTTTTTGGCTTTAAAGAGGATGCAGAACAGAACAATTAAATAGAGCAGCAGGTTTTCTGTATCTCGGGCGAGATCTCTGAGGTAACATGATTCAAAGGATATAACGAGGAAGGCGTCTGATGAACTATTTAATCCAGAACCTCATCTTTGCCAAGTCAAATTAGTTGACATTCTTTCTCTCTCACTCCCTCCGTCTGTGCATCGCTACAAGGGGATTCAGTCCACAACCCAATATTCATGAAGCCATGAACTGGAGGAGCCGTCGGCCCACACAATATCCCTCAGCCACAACACACACACACACACACACACACACACACACACACACACACACACACACACACACACACACACACACACACACACACACACACACACACACACACACACACACACACACACACACACACACACACACACACACACACACACACACACACACACACACACACACACACACACACACACACACACACACACACACACACACACACACACTCTTAAACACAGGCACAAACACACAATATGAAACAAGCACTCATTATCCACCCACATGCCTACATCCTCCACTGAGGAGGACTATTGGATATGTTTCTGCCACATAACAAAATCAATGCTGATGCTGAGAGCAGTAAGTGAAATAAAACAAGTGAGTGAAACAAAGACTTTGCTAATAAAAGAAAATCCAATAAAACGCATGCTACTTTTGGCATGATACATGGCAGAAAACCCACGATCATTTGGAGGTCCTATTCTGTTATAAAAACTGGTTGGTGGTAAAACAGTGAAAGGTGTGAGTTATGGAGTGTAACAGCCACAGTGGCCTGTGGGCAAGATAGTTTCCTGCTCTGATAGCTAAACAGTAAATATTATAAAGGTGCACAATGTACTTTGAAAATATGGCACTGGAGGTGAAGAAACTGCAGTGTTCCATTAATTTGGCATTTGCTGAGGCTACCTTCAACTGGTGAAAACCATGGTGTACATTATGATCCTATGTCATCTAGTTCTTAACTCACATTCAGACTACAGTCTTTGGACACTTAAGTGTAATGAATAGCAAATGGATTTACTTTTTAGGCAATAGTGCTGCTTGAATGCTGGACAACAAAGATCCAGTTGGTCTGAAATGATGGCAGCAAAACCACAGTATTAAAGAGAAAAAAACAGTTTAGAGACCTGCAAACCATTCTTTAGCACCCTTCTCTTAAAAGGATACATGGCTCCCTCTGTTGGTTAGATGAGAGTTTGTCAATTTATCCAGTCTTTAAAATAGGCCAAAGTGGGTCGAACCAACAACAACCTAACCAACTCCTAAAATGTCTTGTTATTCTGAAATTACCATTCAATTCTTACCACAGTGTAACACACCAGAAAATGACTGCTATAACCTATCCAACAACAACATATGTTGTTCTGTTAAGTTTTGAGAAAAGAAGGAACTCTGAGAAGCAGAAGCTTGTTTGGAAAAATAGAGAAGACTAATAACCAAGAAACAATTTAGTCAAAAATCATGTTTGAAAATTAACACTAATTGCTTCCCTGACTTCATACCATCAGTCATATATATGGTTTGGTCCTCTATAAGCATTGTATTTTAAGAGTTCCTTCTGAATGACTGCATAATTGAAAAAACAAAATAACTTCTAGTAAACAAAACGGTATTCAGTTTGAGCAAAGCCCTCATTCTCATTGTATTCAACTTTGCTAAATGAAGACATTAACAGTTGCCTATATTAGTGGGGTATTTAATTACTGTAATCTGAGCAGCAAATGAGTAGTATCAATCTATATGACATTTAATAGCCAGGAACAGAGAGCTTGAGGGCCTATGGGTGTATTGTTTTGTTGTGTTTTTTAAAATAATTTATTCAAAAGTCTCTGCCTTGCATGCAGTGTCTTGGGAAAGCATACACGTATATTTTTGGTACCACTGTCGATACCAGGGCTCCAGACTATGGCCAAATGGTATTTTGCATGAATTCTTTTAAGACAGTGCGAGCATTTTTTACAACTACCCGTATGTGTGACCTGTAAATTTGACAACTTTTTTATTTCATGTTGAAAAACGAGGAGAAGCGAGTCTGCCAAAGTTGGCCAATGTGTGCAAGAACGGGAGGGGGGTGAAGTTATCTGCATGCGTAACGCATGGATGTGAAATACATTTGTGTGTCTCTCCTTTGTTGCGTCACACTCATCACACATGAGCTGCACAGCGCTGTTGTTACCATGTTTCCGTGAAAATCATGTTGTATGATGTTGCAGTCCATAATATACAGTCGGTTCGATAAATATTGGGAGATTTACACAATTCTAATCTTTTTGCCTCTATATACCACCAAAATAGATTTGAAATGAAACATACAAGATGTGCTTTAACTGCAGACTTTCAGCTTTAACTTGAGCATATTTACATCCAAATCAGGTGAACGGTGTAGGAATTACAACTGTTTGTTTATGGGCCCTCCACTTTTTAAGGGACCAAAAGTAATGGGACAATTGGCTGCTCAGCTGTTCCATGGCCAGGTGTGTGTTATTCCCTCACTATCCCATGTACAAGGAGCAGATAAAAGGTCTAGAGTTCATTTAAAGTGAGCTATTTGCATTTGGAATCTGTTGCTGTCAATTCTCAACATGAGATCCAAAGAGCTGTCACTATCAGTGAAGCTAGCCATCATTAGGCTGAAAAATCTAAACAAACCCATCAGAGAGATAGCAAAAACATTAGGTGAGAATAAATCAACTGTTTGGAACATTCTTAAAAAGAAACAACGCAATATTTATGGAACCGACTGTATTTATGAGTGTTGATCCGCAGCTCATCCATTTTGTTTGCTAAAGACCGTACAGTGGCGAGGAAATGCTAATTAGTAATAGATGATAAGGCGTTAAGGCCGTTACACACAGGGGACGTGACAAATAAATGACACGAAAATGCAAAATAATTGTAATAGAAATAAAATGACATTTTCATGGCACCGATAGTTTCAAAATTGGTATAGAATTTATGTGTAATGGCTGAGAGGACAAGATAATTATATATACAGAAGCATGGAATCATAAACAAAATCTTTGATATGACACTCACTGCTGCTGTTCTTATAGGAGGGTCCAGGTACTGCAGCAGCCGGGACGGAGGTACTTGAGGCCAAATTCTGTGGAGATGACATCTGGTCTGCAAGTTGAACAAACACCATAAGTGACCCGCAGAAGCAGTTTACAGTATTACTGTTTCTACCGGCGTGCATGTGAATTTGAAAAGAATCATACCAACTGCATTATAAGGCGTGGGATTTCCAATCTTCCCTCCAGTTTCCTCGGCCGACTGCAATATCTCCATGTCCATCACAACCACCACATGCCTGGAAGAAAGTTCAAATAAGTCTAAAGGGAATTATATGCGGCAAACAAATAGATAGAAGGGAGCAAGAGGAAGGAAATGGAAATGCAAACACAAACCTGCCATCTGACAATGTGTTGATGATTGTCTTCTTCACCATACACACACAGTTAGGTACCAGGAGGTTCTCTTCATGTAGATTGTTTAACTGTGTGGCCAGCAGGAAGGCTATATACACAATCACACACAGGAATGATTGAACAGATTTATCTATCATTGGTCCCCAATTATCTTCTAAAATAAACTTAGAAATACTTTTGTGCAAGTAAGGCAACTAGCAAGTATGATATATATATTTTTTTTAATCCTATCGATACAAAATACTTGTATTAAACAGAAATTAATTTAGGAATAATCAACATGTAAAGCAAAGTGCATTACCTAGAAATAATCATGTTTCACAGTGGCAATTTCTAACCTGATGCACATCAGATTTAACACTTATTTTTCCAAAAAGTGACTTGATCAATTCTCTTGACCAAAAACTTTACTTGGACTCTAGCGCAAGACTTGAGACTTGACAAGGACTTGCATTAAATTAGTTATCAAGATCTCTGGCCTGCACACACTAAATAATAATAAAACACAAAGTAACCTGTACTTTAAGTATTTATTACTATTTACTTGAGCAATTCTTTTACAGAAGTAATTGTACTTTTACTTGAGTTTGTCTGTCAACTTGCTGTATGGCAGTTTTGTGGCTACTGCAAGATACTCACAAGCATAAGAGTGCCGACCATCACTCATTAAGAGCCGGAACCTGGGTGGACTAGAGCTGTTACTGACCTGACGGAGGTTCTGACAAACACATTTGAATTATTTAGTAGTAAAAGCAGAAAAAGACAAGAATGCAGAAAAAAAGAAACTGGCAGTTGTCCTAGGTGAAGGGAGAGCAGGTCCTCTAGCAGATAAACATGTATCTGCCAGCCTACATTTATAACAAGGGTAGGTATCATTTTATCATCTTTAGGTGGACTAGACCAGTAAATCTCAGTGTCCGGGCCGTAAAGACGTAGGACTAATCTTCAACAATATTAAATAAGACAAAACATAAATAAATACATACGTAAAGAAGTCTGATTCTATCATGTTGTGACAGGCAGAGACAAACTATCCTGTGTTTTATTTCTCCCGGTACAATTTGTAGTTTTCACTATGAAAACAGCTATTAAACTGTGGGTTTGTACATTTTAGTTAGAACTATTCTGGGACAGATTTAAATTCTGCCCATTGTGTTGGGAAGTGCAGCTCTGTCTCTAAAGCAGTTCCTTGATGCTGTTGGCAAAGTCACTCCACTTTTGGCAACCATGTATTCTGCCTATTTTTATGTACAGGCTGTGAGCACTCAGTACTTTGTTCACATCAAGGTTTAGGTTATTTTTATTGTTCTACTTGGGGACATTTGTTTTGCAGCCAAGGTTCACATAAAAACAGAATACCAAAAAACAACAACACGCACATCAACACAATAAATCACAGAGCTAGAGAAGGGAAATGGAAATTCATACCAAGTATAAAAGTACAAGAGTTTAACGGAAGTGCAAATAATTTAGCCAAAGTGTTATTTGTTATTAAGCATATCAATAGCACATGTTTTGGTGGTCAGATGCCAAAGTGAATTTCGTTTTGTTTTTTTTGGGGGGGGCAGATCCCACAGACTTTTACTTTGTATGTGTGATTTAGTGTTCGCTGTGTTATAATTTGGTGGACTCAGATCCTGATGCAGAACACAGTCTGAACTGCTTGCAAACAAAGCCTCAGGAACCAGATGAAGGAGGCTCTTCTGTTGGGAACGCAGGGCTTTACAATGCTAGAAGTGGGGTCATGTTGTTTTAAATGAAGCCAATAATTAATTGATCATTTTTGGATTTTGATTAACAATAAATACATTTGAGAAATACAAATGTAATTAATACATTAAAAATGTTAATACAATATAGCTGGATTGGTTGGTCAAGTAGACTCTTAAATATAGGCCTCCTTACCAGAAGCTGCAGCACAGGGTTGCTCATCGGAAATCCTTTTAACAGGGCCTAAACAAAAACACACATGGACTTGTTAGTCTCCACCGTACTGCCTGACCCCATCCTACCCAATCACGTTACCATGCTATTAATGCAAAGTCACAGTCCGACATTAATAGAAGTGCCATTTATTAACTGAACGGGACTAGATCGGACCGTCCTGTTGTTTTCTTTCACTCCCTGGGCCCCAAACGGTTTGAGAACTGGCCAACTGATAAGACTGCAGTCCGAGCCATGACAGGTCTATCCACATAACTAATGCGTCAATATTTCAATTAATGACGCAAGCTTGCATTTATTTCACCATAATAACAGAGAAACTTTAGACTTGCAACAACCAAGCTTAAACAACATAAAATGTTAGCGTTAATGCCAACGTTACTGCAGTGTAGATTGTAATGTGAAACTCGTATCATTAACTTAGCTGACAGTGCTATAGCTGCAGCTAGCAGAGCTAGTTATCGTTAACGTTATTTTAGTAAATACCAGCCTGGGCCTCGATGTCAGTTTTTCATTTAAAAGTAATTCAGTTATTTTAATAGTTATGCTTACTTCAATTGCCCCCTGTGTGAGCACTTCACCCATGTCTCAAGAGTAGGGTGACTTAAGTGGCAGACTTTTGCTTGCTTATGCGTAGCCAAGTTGAAGGTAGGTAGAACGTATCGCGAGATGAGAAAGACACACAATACTTTAGCTAAAAGACTAGCATCAAAGCAACATAAACTACAAGGGAAAGGGCACATTCATGCCTTCAAAATAAAATTAACAAAGCTTTATTCATTTGCATGATGGGGCATTAATATCAGCTGTACTTTTTGTGGAAAACTAAATGAAACACGTACATGCATTTTGGTCTCTCCAATAAACCAAGAAACTATGGAGCAGATTATCACATTTTGTTGCTGTTCATATTTACCCTCAATTTACTTTACTTTGGGAAACTGTATTGTTTGGATTCACTCAATATGATAGAAAGATTTATTCAGATTATTACACGATAAATTCTATAATTATTTTAACCAAATTGTATTTACGTAAGTCGAAATTTTCTTAAAAGAAGCCAAGCTTTTAGGAGCTGGCTGCAAATATTAAACAATGCATTTTTTCCATTTCTACCTGTACAAACAAAACAGTTTTTAGACCATATGACCTTTGTAAGCTTTACAAAATATTTGTATGAAAGTTTTTCCTTTTGTTTTTTCCTTTAGTGACCCCCTGGCTCGTTTAGAACAGCTGTACAGATGTACAGAAAATGTTTCCTACTGTATGTCCACATTCTTTAAGAAAAAAAAAAAAAACATGATGGCAAGATACTAAATGTAAAATAAAATAAATAAAAAGCTCAAAACCGTAAGGTAAATCATACTGAACAAAACATTATGATGTGTTAGTCTAGCTTTGCCAGGCCCTACTCCTCCGCAGCGCTGTGAAAGAGGGTCTGGCAGACCTGGCAGAGACTATTATTAATATTATTATTGTTATTATTATTATTGTTATATTATTTTTAGGATACTCTTTCACAGCAATGTGAAAATTTATAATTTTGTAAAAAAAAAAAAAAGATCTTGTTTTAATCGTCGTGGCAATGCATAATATGGCTAATATGCTAGATAAGCTAAGATGAACATTTATCGCACAAGTGAAAAACACACGTGTATGAAAAATGTCTTTGTACATTTGAATTGTTCGATGACAGCAATGGGTTCTATAGCACTGGCTTTATTTTGAAGGTTGTGTTCGGAAACTCCCTTTTTAGCCACGTTGGCTTGTTGCAGTGTAGCTCTGTCCGCCGCTAGCATGCGTCAAACGAATCCAAAACCAAACCAAAAACTGTCCTCCTGTGCTAATGTGGTTTGTTTTAGTTCATGATGGATGTCCCGTGCGTCCAGTGGCAAGATTATGTTGCCCAAAAATGGACGAGACTCGGCCCCGAGCTTAAGGAAAAGTTTACATCCCTGTTTGAAATTCATGATGTTTTCAAATGTGCCCTAACTCTGACAACGTGAGTAGCTAACGTTAGCTTATCTCTGTTGCTGGTGCTTGTAGGTTTTCGGCCCCGGCTTCTATCTGATTAATCAAAGTCCACAGTTTATTATCTCAATAAATGGCCATGAACTATTTACTGTTTGGATTAACCATTAGGGGACTATGGGACCTTATTTTTGATTGGACCAGTTGACCCATTCACACATTCTATATTACCTTGGCTAATGTGAACACTTTCTAGAACTTGTGTAAGGTTATAAACAATAAAAAGTAAACCCTATCGTTCCTTCTGCTGGGGAACAACACAGGCACTCATTTAGTTGTTGATCATAGAGAAACTTTCTCTGCAATTGGTCTCCATTTATGTTTTACAGCCAAGATGATCTGGACTTCGTGCAGTCAATCTCTGCAGGACACTCTGTAGAGAAGGATGCAGAGCAAGCAGCCAGATGCAGGGAGAGGGGCAACTCTAGTTTTAAGACCAGAGACTACACTGCAGCCGCTCTACACTATTCACAGGTGAAGTGAATACCATGTTGTATTGATCCCTATAAGACAGAAAACAAAAAAGTCAAGGATTATACAAAGAAACATTGGAAAATGCAAAACGTCCACCATCCCATTCCATCATAGTATGGCTATACCTATAAGATAATGTCCAAATCAGCGTTAAAATAACACAAACTGTTTGAAAATAAGATAAAAGACATTGTTTCTATTTCAAGAACATTTTTGTAAAACAATAGTCCTATTTAATGTGCCTTTTCATCCAGCTTCTCTGTCTCCTGTCATGACAGGGCATATGTTTTGCTCCTCTGAGTTCGGAGCAGCTGTCTCTGTGTTACGCCAACCGCTCGGCTGCGCTCTACCATCTGCAGCACTACCAGGTGAGATGGTGCCATCTTCAACAATTAAATAATTAAATAGTGTGGTACTTGTGGCCTCATTAAAACCTTTGTTTGTCAGTTCTGATTCTTATTTGACTTAGTTGACTGAAAATGGGCCTGTAACAGATTGAAAAATTATTTTAGATGTCCACCAGATACTTCTGTAATCAGTGGCTCATCTTCTATAATGCGTGATATAATTGAAGCCTATGGCCACATGACCTCATTTCCTTGTTTTTAAGTTTAGGTTTAGATTTTGTAGTGACTAACACTCCGGTGTTTGTTTTTTCCCTTCAGGAATCCCTTGATGACATTGACAGAGCTCTAAAGAACAGCTATCCCTCTCATCTTTTACACAAACTAGAGGACCGTCACATGCAATGCCTCAAGCACCTGTCTGCAGGTCAGAAGGCAAAAGAGGATCAACCCAATCCTGCCTCAAAGAATCATAAAGATCCAGACAGAGTCAAAAGGGCTGCTGTTGATCCTCTTACAATTGGGATTCATCCTCAAGCTGCTGTCGACTTCAGCCCTGAGAAAGGTCGACACCTTGTGGCTGCAGAGAGAATAGCAGCTGGGGAAGTGATCCTTCATGACAGGCCATACAGCTGTGTCCTTATACCAGGGATGGAGGAGGTGCAAGAGAAGGGACGAAGACAGGACACAGAGAGAGCAGAGTTGCTTGGAGTGGAGCACAGGCGCTGTCACAGGTGTTTGATTGAAACAATGTGTCCTGTGCCGTGTGAGGGATGCAACTACAGCCGATACTGTTCAACTTCCTGTCAGCGAGACGCCTGGGAGGAACATCACTGCTGGGAGTGTCCGCTGGGAGCAGATCTGATGGTGATGGGTGTGATGTCACAGCTCGCTTTGAGGGTAACACTAAAAGCGGGGTTAAAAAACATCCAGAAGGCCAGGGATCCAAACACAGACAAGCACACAAGCTGTCTAAACAGAGAGTCCAGTGATCCTTGTACTTCATACTACGGTGACTCTTACTCGAGCGTGTTTCACTTACGGCACCACCTGGATCACCACAGCCCTGGTGTTCGTTTCCTCTGTGCAGTCACCATAGCAGCACTCTACGTAAAGCTCAGCAAGGCGGGATCTCCACCTGCATCATGGGACCTTAGTAGACCCTTAGGGTCAAACAGCCAATCACCAGATGAGGAGGGAGATATTGAAAATTGGAACTCGGAGCTGTGGCTGCTGGGAAGTGTGGTTCTGAGGCACATGCTGCAGCTGAGGTGTAACGCACAGGCAATCCTCATGCTGCAAGATACAGGTGACTGATTTAATCCCCTTGCCTCAAATTGAGTTTTGTCACAAAAAATCATAACTATGTCTTAAAGTCACAAAGCAGTTTATTCCCCCTTTAATCTTGAGTGTCCAAAATTCATTATTTATTATAATAAAAAAACACAAACCTTAACATTAACATTTGAGGAGTTAGAAACCGTGGCATTTTTGCTTAAAAATGACTTAACTCTGAACTGTAGATTCATTTTCTGGTGATTGACTGATTGATTCTGTGTTATTGTCACTCTGTCCATCATACAGTCCACATTGAAGAACTTAGGCTTTTTTTAATAACTTCATCTACAGCTATGATTGTTCTTGAGTCACACTGACATTTACTTCATGGTTCTTGCATCTCACAGGAGCAGCAAACTCACCAGTGCAGTCCAGCAGGGAAATTCGCATTGCTACAGCAATATTCCCAACGCTTAGTCTTCTGAATCACTCCTGCTGTCCCAACACCAGTCTGGTGTTCAGCACTGGAACCAGTCTGCCTGCGGACGTCTGTGAGAATGTGGCTGAGTACAGCAGCACAGCACGCGGAGTAACTGTGACTGTCAGAGCAGCCAAAGTTATCACTGCGGGACAAGAGATCCTGCACTGCTATGGTAAGTGCAAAAATATTGTTAGGGTAATTAAGCCACCTCTAGCAGTCTCTTAAAGTATGGGAAGCCTAATGAAATCCCCAGAGTTCACAGTTTTTTAGAGACAGGCCTTTTCAGGTGGCAATTGGGAGAGGTGTCCATTACCCTAGATACAAGTGTGCGTAGCAAAACTGAACCTTACATATTGTGTAGATAAAAAATGCTGTTTGGATGAATACTAAACATTAACATTATTCAACTATACATCATGAGTTATGTCTGGTACAAATGTAGTGTATTTACCAAACCTTATGAGTTATATCTTGTGCTCCACCCCTATCTTCCCTCCCTCAGGTCCTCACAACAGTAGGATGGCAACCCAAGAACGCCAGCGTCTCCTGCAGGAGCAGTACTACTTCCTGTGTCAGTGTGAGGCCTGTACCCTGCAGCAGGAGGGTGGTACAGAGGGCAGTCAGCAGTGGTCGGGGGTTGGAGACAGTCCACCGTCTGGAATTCTGTGTGGAAAGTGCAAAGGATCTCTCAAAGTAGGCATTTATTAGTGTTGTTTTGTGTTACTTACAACATACTACATAAGTAATTGTATTAGTTCTTGATGAATTCCTCTTTGAGATTTATCTTACTACTGTTCCATCTCAATCATTTGAAACGCTTTATGTGATTTTCAGAAAAGCAGTGAGACCAGAGGAATAGGATTTATATGTTCACAGTCACCCTGTGGTCATCAAATGTCTTCATCTGAAGTGAGCCACAGACTGCAGGAGATCCGGGTCAACCTGGACAAGGCTGTGGACCTCATGGAAAGAGAAAGGCCAGGTTGTTAAAAAAAAACATCCAAATGCTGACGCAGGATGCCGATACAGTGTATCATTGCCATTTATTCAGAAGGTCTTTGTTGTTTCATCTCCATGTTATTCTTCGTCTCCTCCCTCCTTCAGATGAGGCTCTGATACTGCTGAGACGGGCCCAGAGTCAGTCTGGACTGATACTTGCAGAGACACACCCAGTACAGGGGGAGCTGGCAGATGCTACGGCCAGAGCATATGCTTCAATGGGTGAGAATAATAATGCACGTGAGCTTTGTGGTCACACCGACATCGTTTCATGTGGGAAAGGTGTCACTTTTTCCATTAATAGACATCTCTACCGATTTGTTGACCGTGTTAACGTTGACTTCCTGGAAGGTTTTCACCTGAAAAGGTAGTATTAGTGGTATGTGATCAGTGTAAACATTATTGGCCCTGGCAATAATGTGGTTGTGGAAGGCCTATTTTTAGGTAAGATATAAAGAACCACCCTGACGATTAGCTAGAATGCTTATTAGTACACTGTTGAATTTCAGATATGTAGCTAGAGTCAAGAAACCAATAACAGAATTCTCAGACACCTTGGGGTGTCAGATAAATCATGTTGACCTTTGGCTTAGTCGAGACCAGATCTGTGGGCAGTTTAGATTTTTGCAGTGCTCTCATTGCTTTTGTTCTTTTCTGCTGTTCCTGTAGGTGACTGGAACAATGCAGCCTCCCATCTGGAGAGAAGTGCTACAGCTATTGGCTCCCAGTACGGAGAAGACAGTATTGAGTTGGGTCGACAACTCTTCAAATTAGCTCAGCTACACTTCAATGGGTGAGCGAGTTGTACAGACCGTGAGGGAAATTTTCATGGCGTGCCATTTTCACTGTATGATGTTGTGTGTATGTACAGTGTAATTGTCCAACTACTTAATTGTTTTTGACTGACATTATTATTAGTAACAACAGTTACAGTATATGTGTCTCTTTCTCCTCTCCTTCTCCCAGTGGTGCCAGAGGCCCGGCTCTCTCTGTCATCCCCAAAGTCAGAGAACTCCTCTGCCTTCACAGCGGCCCTGATTGTCACGAATTACAGGAGCTGCGAGCTATGGAGGACTGTCTACAGGGGTAGTTTAACATATGGCATCTTTACAATATAAAATCTTTACAATAAGATCTTTACAAAATATTAAAGTTTTGAACTATTTTTGTATAGCAAAGTGATTCAAATCTTTGAAAGTTTCTAATTGTGGGTCATGTGTGCGTTGTATGTATTAAGAAATTTATGTATTGCCGTTTGTAAGCACTCGTGTGTGTACATGTATTTATACTTATACAGTCACAGTTATACTGTTTTAGAAGGGACATGCCTGCATGTACAGCTACCAAATGGTCACAGGGATACATGCATACATACATTATTGTGGCTCTCTGAGCTCTTGGTCTCAGAATGTATCCATCAATCATTTCAATGTCATGCTTCGGTGTTAGTCTAACAGTGAGAAGCAACTTATCTGCCAGGTTACATAAACGTCTCTGAATAAAACTTAAGTTAATGTGTGTTTTCATGATTGTGGACTTTTTGTTTGAAGCCAGTCAGAAAGAAGGCATGGTTTGTAATTTACCAAGTAATCCAACTTTAAAATCTGCCAACACCCTACACATATAGGTAGCCCTCTGACCTTTTGGTGGCAGCAGTTATCCACCAACAAATTCAATTTCATGCTTCAATGGCCGGAAAGCAAGATGTAGCTCTGACTCTTGTAACTACAGTACTAACTCCATGTCCCCAAAGACCTTTATACCTTCAACCTTAAAGTCTTTAGGAGCAAGTCCTATTAAAACATCATGTACAGCATGTTTTTTTCTCAATTTGTGATCAATTAGTAACACTCAATGTAACTGGTGGATGAGGAGTAATGCTAATGTGCCACATAAACCGCAAGAAAATAAGGGGTCTGGTTACTGATTTCTTGGTTTTCAGAGATTAATGGAAAACTCATGTTGAGCAAAGACAATGAAATCTTGATCACAGCTGGAACTCCTGAGCCATCTGCCAGTTAGACATCAACAGTACCTGGAGGGCAGCCAATATGGACACATGTGGGTGCGCACTTACAGAAAGTCAAGGTCGAGACAAAAATCTCAGGGGAGAGGCAGCTGGTGAAATCAGCTGAGAAGCAGTGTATGAACTCCAAAGGATCCACAGGCCAGGTCCATCAAGGACCAAGAAAAGTCAAGCCATGAGCTGTTAGGATCCATTATGTTGTCACTTTTAATACGAATTAAAACATTTGGTGTATTTTTCCATACAGAAAAATCTTTCTCTTGGAAAAAAAACTTGAATTGACTAAATCCTGCTTATATACAATCTGTAGCCACTCCACAAACAATTACATTCTAAAGTCAAATGAAACTGAGTTTGTAATTCCACTCCCCGCTCAAATCACTGTGATGAAATTCTTAGCATGTCCCTTTTTGTATATTCTTTTCTCTAATGAGCTACTGTGTGTACATGTGATGTAAGCATGACATGCCATTTTAGCGTGATAATGTCTTATAGTGGGAGAGTCACTGATGCAGCTTAAACTCTGCAAATGTAGAGGCAGCGATAACATTGCTTACATTGGCATAGAGAGATTGAGCACACAATGGTATATGTTCACTAATGTAGCTTAACATCCCCTAAAGTAGAGCTAGTGATAACATAGCTAGCTGTCATAGTAATCCTAGACAGTAATCCCGGAGATAATGAAGCTACTTCAATGATAAATCCAGTAATAGTCCTCTTTAAACACTAATGTAAGACTATTAATATACCCCCCCTCCCAAAAGCGAAAAGTCAAACAAACTGCACATTCAAATTTTGAGTTATTTCAGTTTGTTTGCTTTTTTTGTTTGCTTCTGTATCAGTCAGGAGCTCAAGGCAGAAAACGTGAGGTCATCTTCAAAAGGAATAACACAAGCAAACCAAACATTGTCAAGTGGGGAGGGAAGCAGAGCACATGAAAGAGGAACAGTGAGCATGGGTAAGTCTGCAGAGGGTGCAGACAGTATCAGATCACAGGGTTCCTCATTTGACTGTCCAGTGCCATTTGAGGCGATTTTTAGGGGCTGTGATCTTGGGCTTATCAAATGTCTTCCTATACATAATGCAATCAAAATAGGCTAGACAGCAAACTAAAAGTTGCCGCGTGTGTATTCTGTAACAACGATTGCATCAAAATCTGTAACCCAGACCGACAGAGTTACTAACAACTGAGATGACCGGACTCATCTTGTCTCCTGTAAGCCGCTGGTCATCAACAGTACAACCAACCCTGCATGATTCATACACACAGCTGATAGCCATAACAATTAACTCTGATCTTCAGTCCAAAAGTGAGGCTGAAATATGAAAGAAAAGACCAACACACTGACGGTGAAGTCCTCACCTAGCATTCATTTTAAGCACTTGGTAATACCAGTTGTTTGGTTCTTAGAAACGTCAACAATCCTCCATTAGATGTCTTTTTTACCTAACAGTAAATAGCCTGAAGGTTTTGATGTATGTAATTACTATTTTGTATTCTTAAAATGTAATGATTACAAAACACAATAAGAGTAACCTGACACAATTACAATTACATCTAAAAGAGGTAAATATGACATCACTTGGGTCATTGATAATATAACTGAGTTGTGGAATCGACATTAATTTAATTTAATTTAAATCTGTTTATTGATCCCCTATGGGGAAATTACAATTTACACTCTGTGTCCACACTTTGTTAGTTTTACACACAGTCCTGAACTACACACACACACACACACGCTCAGTAACGTATGAAGTTGGCAATGACGTCAATAGTAAAACAGTAGGATGACAGCCAATTAGATTTATCAAGCTTTTACACAGCTAGCTGATTATAAAGCTAGCGGATCAGATCAAATGACTGTAGAGCACATGAAATGGGCCAGCCTGAAGGTTGCAGTTCTCCTCACCATTTGTTTTACTGGATTTATGTCTCATGGGGTGTTACCAGACTCTGTGTTGTCCATTACTTTGGTGCCTGTCATTTAGGAAAAAGCAAGAAAGGTGGGGAGTGGGGATAATTATAGACCTATTGCTTTAGCTAGTGTATTATCAAGAATCCTGGAAAGAATTTTATCAGATAGATTGTGTGTTTATTTACACAGTTCAGATAACCAGTTTAGCTTCAAGGCCAGGGACGGTACTGATCTATGTATCTATGCACTTAAGGAAATGGTAGAAACCTACAGAAGACAAATATTACCACTTTTTTATTGATTTTATTGATGCCTCCAAGGCTTTTGAGTTAACCACCACAAGCTGTTTTTCCAATTGAGCCGATGAGGAGTACCGAATAGTATAATTAGAATCCTGGCTTTTTGGTATTCCAATCAGAGCATACAGATCAAAGGCCAGTGATGTTGTGGGGTGGAACTGGACTCTCTGTTGGTGGTGTCAGAGAGGAGGACGCTGTCCAAATTAAATGCCATCTTGGACAATGTCTTGCACTCACTCCATGGCTTGCTAATCATTCACAGGAGCACTTTCAGTGATAGACTCATTCTCCCAAAATGCACCACAGAGCGCAACAGGAAGTCATTCCTGCCTGTGGACATCAAACTTTATAACTCCTCCCACTAAGTGTCTGACACACACACACTTAGAGGTTAAAACTGGACAATATTGTCTGTTTTGTGCAATAACACTCGCCTGAAATGTGTGCAATACTCAACTGCTACTATTATTATTATTATTACTTTTCACCATTGCAACTCCTTAATTATGTTAATTATGTAAATACAGTATCATAATATTCCTTTAACTATGTAAATACCGTACATATCCACACTCCTTATATTTCTTCATTTATATTTATACTCTGATATTTATACTATTTGTGCAACTGCAACACAGAGTTTCCCCTCGGGGATTAATAAAGTATTTCTGATTCTGAAATGGGGGGATGTATTCTCTAATCCGTTTGGTATTGGTAATGGCGTCTGTTGGGGGGGGGGATACTTACTCCGTCCCTCTTTAATATTTACATGGGAGACCTGTCTGACTAGCTAAGACAGTGTAACACAGGATGTATGATGGGTAACATGCTAGTGAACCAGCTCATGTACGGCGATGACTTGGCTGTTGTCTCTCCTAGCAGTGCGGGGTTTCAGGAGTTGTTGAATATATGTTTCAATTATGGTGTTGAATTTGATGTGAAATATAATGCCGAAAAGAGTTTGGTTATGACCTGTAGAGTGAAAGAGGATGAGGACCTTAGTATTCCATCATTCCGTCTGGCAGGGCTAACTGTTGGTTGTAAAATTAAGTATTTGGGTCCCATCTTAACAGATCGAATGTCAGATGATGAGGACATGTAAGGCAGCGTCGCATGTTATACAGTATATACAGGCTAACATGCTTGCCAGGAAGTTCTCTTGGTGGTCTGAAACTGTCAAAATAAACATCTTTAAAACATATTGTACTGCTTTTAAAATGCCCCCTTGTGGGTCAAGTTCAAAAAGGCAAGCTTCAATAAGCTGCGGATTGCTTATAATGATTGTTTGCACATTCTTCTCAGGAAACCAAGGTGGTGTAGTGCAAGTGAATTGTTCAAGCAGGAGTTATTACATTCTCTGCTTTACTGAGGAATCTGATGTATAAATGTATTGTTTGCCTGAATTCTTCTCGTAACTTTGTCATTTCACATCTGATTGACCCGTGGTTCAGTGCTTTGCGATACCAGTCACCCTTATCGGATTACTGGTATAGCTGTCTTTTTTAATTGGTGTCTGTCTTGTGTGTCTGCATCTTTTTGTTGTTGTTGTTGTTGTTGTTGTTTTAATGGACCGTGAGTCTAATAATAAAGGCTATCTAATCTATCTATCTAATCTTATTTTCTAACTTGACAAAGCTCCTGCAGACCTCTAGGAGACATTAAACAACTCTTCCACAGGTACTTTCAGGTACTGATTGGTGTCCCATTGCTTGCCTTCTGGTTTGTGTTTCTAGCTTCCCTTTTCTGTTGTTTCTTTCCTTGGAGTTTAGTTTTTCAGACATTACTGACAGTTTATCTGACCAACAAAGAGCAGATGCCACAATACTTCAAATCATTGCCACTAGAGCAAAAAGGTCGAGCTCAAAAACCCAAAAGACAACACAAAACAAAAACCTATTTGCAAGCAATGTGGTTATGCTGGAATTATTCACCTTTAAGCTTTGTCATATTTTTACAGCTTTAATAGTTTCAGTTAACTGTTCGTGATTCATTTTCACCTTGCTACTACTATCCTATTGACCTCACTTTTACTGCTTATCCATCAACTTGCACTTTAAATTCTCCCATGCAGACCTCTTTGGAGGGTCTCATGTTCACCCTTTATTGGACAAAACATCCCCTCTGACTTCCTTCCATCCTCATAGTTACATGAGCCCCTCACTTCCTTTTCGAAAGCTCCGACCCCCTCAAACTATCCAATGTCTGCATCTGCCTTTAAGTGGATTTGTTCCTTTAGTCAGTTTCCTCAATGCTCGATCTCTCAGCCCCTCTCTCCACAACGGAGGACATTTGATACATGATGCAGACGATGGTAATGTGGCTGGTGCTCATGTTAAAATAAAATCCCTATCAGTCTCTCACACAGGCAAGGTTATTACCAACTATTATAGAAAAGGCTGACAGTAAAGAATAGTCACTCAAGACTGACTGTTAAAGTACAATGATGTATTTAAAACAGTTTGGAAGGACTCGGTTGTCAAAAAAATGTTTATAGCTATAATAATCAAATTATTATAGCTGTGATCCTAACAGGGGGGGGGGGGGGGGCTTGGGGGTCAAATGACAATCACAATCTATGTGTATGACGTGTATGAGGTGTAATTTTAGGTGGACCAAGTGAGGGTCAGCTGAGCTGGCAGACTCACCGGCAATCACTCTCCCTCTCTCTCACTAACACAGTCATACACACCTACAGCATGACTAAGCAGCACAAACAACACAAGATTTGGTTTGAATGGCACTGCAAACTTCTGCATTTTCAGCCCCACTATCCTCATGCCTCTGGGATGGAAATGTTGGTGTGTCATCACTTTGGTCCCAAGTGAAATAATAGGGACAGTTGGATGGAGATTTTGTGGAGATATTCATGGTTCCCGGAGAATGAATCCTACTGACTTTAGTGAACCTCAGACTTTTCCTCTAGCGCCACCATGAGGTTGAGTTGACCTTAGTATTCAGCTCTAAGCACCAGTGTGCCCAAACATTCTAATACAGAGCTGCTAGCGTGGCTGTAGACTCTACATGCATGAACAGCAAACACACTCCTTTAACTCTGAGCCACTATCACAACATATTTCTCACTCACTGTCTTGTGTGATTTGGATGATGTTCAAATTTCCATTGTAAAGTTAGATCATTTGTTATTTAGCAATGTTAGAATACCAAAAGAAGTTCATGCTAAAAGTTATACTTCCGTAGCATCAGCATGATTGCGTTGTAATTGAGAGCTTGTTCTTGTTTTGGATCCTGCACATGGTAGGCTCGCTGAAGTAAGCATTCAGCTCGAAGCACCACTGTGCATCCTGACAGAGCTGCTAGCATCTGTAGACTTAGTCTGGTGTCTTTGTTTGTGAGATTGGTAACTTACGTTTAATCTTATATCAGCTGGTTCTTGTCATATCCTCAAGTCGTATTTGCATGAGTGCCGTTTTTATTAAGCATCATCACATTATCTTCCATGATGAGAGGAGACAAACAATGGAGGAATCCTCCCATCCCCTGACTAGTGGTTGCTCTCTTGTTATGATGTTCCTTGATATGAAAGCTGAATATTGCTGACATGATATATCCCACTCTAGGGAACAATAACCCATATGACATACTTTGAACCTCAAAAGCAAATAAAAAATATTAAGGAGAAAGTTGCCATTTTGGAATTTATTTTCTGTGGCGTCAGCATTCCCCGCTGCTGCCTGGAGCACTAAATACGTTGTCTAAGAACTGCAACTCTTTTTTTCTTTTTTCATAACTGCCATGAAAGTATATTCATCTGACAAACCAATGCTTATATAAGAAGGAGATAGTGTGTGTCTGATGAAGCAGTGGTTTGGAAGAGTAAGGCTTGGGGTTCTAAAACAGGCTCACATAATACTGTAGATCTATCTTGCCGACCAGCTACAGGGGTAAAAGCTAAGAATAGGTTTCTCTCTCTCTCTACTCTCCATATAAAAATAATGACCTCCTCTTTTTAATAATCTCGCCCATAATGAATGTAAGATAATATCTTCCTCCTCCTTCTTCATTTATCCATGCCTCCTTTTTTCTGCAAATGTCCCGTTTTGTTCTCAGACATAATGGCACAAGTATTTTCAGCACCGTGGTGAAACATGGATGGATGATGAAGACATTTCCCTCTATGACTGCTCATGTCCTTCATCAGTTACCCCTCCCTGTAATGTAATGTGATTCTTTATTGCTCTCTGTAGGGAAATGGGTTTTTACTTTTAAAAGAAGAGCGCGGGATCAACTGCAGAGCAAGTAGGTATTTGGTGTTGCGTTCAAGGCCACTTCAGCAGGGATAATACTTGCTGGTCCTCCTGTTGATTAGTGGTCTCGTCTAATTGGAGCTAGTTTTAAATACCTTACAGTTAGCTTGTTTAGTCCTGTTGTTTCA
Source organism: Etheostoma cragini (assembly GCF_013103735.1). Taxonomy (NCBI): domain Eukaryota; kingdom Metazoa; phylum Chordata; class Actinopteri; order Perciformes; family Percidae; genus Etheostoma; species Etheostoma cragini. The sequence goes on along the minus strand of NC_048419.1, from coordinate 15,291,464 downwards.
GATGGTTGACCCTCCAAAGGATCACAAAATAAACCTGAGCAGGGATTGGGGGGGACAAACCAAAAAAACACAGCTACACAGCATACATTCGTATTCACACTCTGGACTTTCTGATTGTGTGTGTGTGAAATATTAAACAATTTAACCTCTTTGGTCATTTAAATAAAACCTATCTCTTTGGTGGAACTGCTAACAAGAAATGTGACAAGGGTGCCAGACACTACTTTTTATTAATGGCTCACAAGCCAGAAAGGTTGGGAATTTTTGACAATACATTGTATTTTGTGAGCTTATTGTGTTTTTAATCAAAATGCAGGATAACCAGTTACTGCAACAGATTAATGGAGTGGAGGAAAAGTACACTATTTCCTTTGAAATGGATGTAGTGGAGTAGAATTATAAAGTTAGAGTGAATGGAAATACTCTAATAAGTACCAAATACCTCACGTTATAATTAGGTACATTACTAGAGTAAATGTACTTAATTTAAATCACTGTCTGGTGGCTAATAGCTTTTGCTAACTCTCTGAGGACACATGATGAGATCTCACATCACACATGTGTAAATGAGAGGCAAGAGCACTTGACTCTGGTCACGTGTCGTCCAGCTCCCCAGTGTCCTTCTGCCCTCGATGCAGAGCGGAACAGCGGCAGTTTACCTTGGAAAGTTCACCCTGTCTGTGGGTGGAAGTGATGAGCAGTCTAGTTGCTGATGGATGGAGGGCATACTCTGATAGCCTGGCCTTGCCAAACATAAATATTGTCTTTTACTTTGCCTCTTTGGGAGAGCCTGACAACTCCAAGGTTAATTTAAAGACGTTGAGGGAGTGAAATCCCTCCCTGGCTGGCTTGGCCACAATCAGAATTTATTACTCTGCTTTAAAAGTTTGTTCAAGTCCTTAATTTGTCTTTTAAATTTAATATATTTGAATAACCTGGCATTTAATAAATAAAGAACAAATCTAATCTGATGACCTCTATTGACTCTGGAAAATCCTGACTTTAACCAAACCCAAATCCTCACCCTGCCGCTGACCAAAGTTCATTCTTAACCCCAGTGCCCAGTCCTACTGTATACTTAAACAAAGACACCCTGTGGCCATGTGGTCGCAAGTTAAGTAGTCTATCATCAGCAAAATATTTTAATAAAATGTGACCAAAAATATGGGACCCCCATGTTATTAAGCTCAAACTGAGCTTCTTCTTTTTTTTCACCAAAGAAAGATACAAAAACATACAGTACATTATTTATGGTCCAATTATCTAATAGACAAATGGAAGCAATTCTCCTTTTTCCAAAACATTATATCTGTAAAGTGGTACTGAAACAGAATCACTGGAACTGATTAACCACTTCTAACAGGACTGGCAGCAGGCCAGTGTCTTGCCCTGACTCAGACAGTTGGTTCACTTTCCAAGGTGTCACCGATACACTTCACCCCTCAACAGGAGTGTCTTAACTGCCATGGGGGCCTCTGTGTCGTTGGCCAATGACAGCCAGAAGGACAAACAGCGGTCACCTGAACATAAGATATTTACCGTTTTGTAATTCAATCTATATAGAATCATTGCAAGCCAAGTATCCATATCATTTGTTTGTCATGTGATCGTTAGAAACTTAATGTTATTATAGACTGGGAGAAGACGTAAACTAATCCATCTGACCACCAGAGAAGTCATTATTGTGTAATCCTAACTGTTTTACACTATAAGGACTTTTAAGGGTTAAAAATATACATAAAGTCATGAATATCTGTTTACATGCTTTTCACCTCATATCCCACCCGATTCCCTGATGATAGTTATTCATATTTAAGCCCTCAGATTTTGTAATTCAATCTAAATATCATCTTAGTAGGTCAGTCTCCACAACAATTCCTGATCTTATTACAGTCAGACTCCAAATCCTAGAGTTTGAGGACTATAGATTACCAATGAGTGATGTACCCCCAGTCACGACTGTACTGTGAAAGATAAAGAATGAATGCATTGCTGTGTCTATAAGGCTAGAAAACATCCTCCGTCTGCAAACTTGAAATGGAATACTAACTTTTTATTGTATGCAGGCAAGTGGGATAGTTAATGGAATATTATATTGAATATTATATTATTTAAGGAAAATGTTTTTATGTAAATATATAAAGAAAAAAACTATCAAAGAAAAAGTCATGTTACCTTCAGATTTGGTTCGTTTTTAATATTCCTTTTTATATTGTTGTATCGTTTTACAGTTCGTGCCAACGTTGTTTGACTACTTGTTTTCTGAATTTTACTTTTTAGACATCCACTATGGAATGTGTTTATGTCCTGGCTCCAAATCATTGTCAGTTTTTGATAAGGTATTGCATATCTTGTTTTTGCATTTAATTTTAAAACACACAGGGAAAATGATATTCCAATAAAAGCATTATTAATATTGTTATTCTAATTATACAAAAGAGAAAATGCTCCACTTTAATCATATGTAATGTTATGACACTGACTCAGTGATTCCTCTGATCATCTATAGTTTTCCACTCACAGAATGATTAACAGCCACAGCTAACTCTTCTGATTCAGTGCCTTGGCTTTGTTTGGCAGGTTGTGTCTGTCTGGCTATGGCTCACTCCATTACAAGTCTGAATGACTAATTAATGGTCCCAGGACAGGTGACACCTGCTCCTGAAGATCCATTTACACCATCATCCCCACAGGGCTCTACATGGACTCCACTGTACATCCTAACTTCAACCTCCATCCTCATCCCCTCATCTCTTATTTATCCGGTGGCGGAGAACTGTTTAAGGAGCATGTTTGCGGATAGACAGATTGAGGGATAGTTGGAACAGACAAACATACTGCATTTTGGACCACAGGATGTCCCCTGGCACCCATCTAACGCACAGCAGCAGTATAGTATTTGTGCCTGCCTCTAGCCAGTAATTATCCTGCACATACAAAGCTCTTGAAGTCACTTATACGGCTAACAATCTCGAAGTCTCTACAGAGAGTAAAATACATTTTTTACTTTTATTTAAGGTGGTCCTCAGGTTCATTTTTGTGCAAAATTTAAATGAACATTGCTAATCCGTCAAAGGTAAGAAGAAGGGCAGAATGAAACAATTGAAGATGTAACACTGCAAAACTGTGGGAAGGAGAAAGCAGTTTGACATAGTAGTAAAATAGACCGATCTGTTATTTAAACGTCATGATTTCAGAGTGGGGTTCTAAATGCAGCATGAACATGGGCGAAGTTGTAAAATGACTTCATTGTTTTATGCTTTACATGTCTTTGACGCTGCGACAACCAGAACCGCACATCATAAAGGATGACAAGGACCGATCAGGTTGGCTATTAAAACAAGGTTAATGAATGTCAAGTGACGCAGGAAGGATGAGGGAGGAAATCAAAATGTGAGATGGGGAATTTGCAGTGGAGATATTTTTCTACACACAGCGCGCACAAAATGTCCTCTGGCACACATACTGTGTACAGAACATGCACACACGAAAACAGCAGGCCGCTGCTAATTTAGCATGTGCACCAGAGACGTCAGAAATAACGACACAGTTGAGGATATGAGGAAAAACTTGACGGCCAAGGTTATTGGCAACTGGTCAAACCTGAAGCTTGACACACACACACACACACACACACACACACACACACACATTATAGTGAGGAGATAGAGATGGGCCGCCTTGAGTAAATCAATTACAAGGTTCAGTGTCAAGTTGAAGGCCACGAGGAGGGCACCATAACAATATCCCAGCAACAGCCTGTGAAAAGTAGCCAGCACTATCTCAGCTCTCTGTACCGGCAGATAGAGCTGACACTTGTGGGCAAAATACTATCCCATATGCTGAAATAGGCAAAACAACCTGACAGTAATATGGCCCTCAATGCTTATCGGGAGCACCAGCAGGAGTACCAGTTTCCATCTTTCTCTATCTCTTTCTGTCTGGTTGCCTCTCTGTCTCATTCTTTCCCTTTCACAGTGCCTTTATTTACACCCACAACATAGCCGTTTTTGTCCACCCGTTTCAGATTTAGTGCTCTTGAGCATGACAGCAAACTGCAATTAGCTTAGGACTCCCCAGTGCCATGGCCTCTGTTTAATACAAACAAACACTCTGTCTAAATGTCTTCTATGGTTCCTATTGTTCTTTAAAGGAAAAGTTTTTCATTTTAAGTAATATGCTTATTTGCTTTCTTGCTGAGATTAGAAGATCACTACCACTCTCTTGTCTCTCATACTATGGTGGCAAAAGCTTATGGATACGTGTGTGCACATAATTAACAGTTGCTGTTTTTCATGGTTTGGACCCATTGGTTCTTATTAAGACAAAATTTTATAGCATACACTGATATTTCATTTAGATAACAGTATGCTTTCAACGTTGTGACAGCAGTTTGGGGTATGCCCATTATATGTCAACATGAAAATATGCACAAACCAAAGTCCATAAAGAAAATATAAATATATACAGAGTCTAGCACAGTAAAAGTAAGATGAGTAAAACACATAAGTTAGTGCTTTGGGCACCCTTTTTTGACCACATGGCTTTTATTTTGAAAGAAAATAGGAAGTCTTAAGTTAAATTTGTTTTATATCTGTGATGCATATCACATATATTTGAAGCTGTCTGAAAGTTGTAATCTTACTAGTATGATGTTATTATGACTATCAACTGATCATGTCATCATCATGTATTTATGTTATTGAAAAAGGTTTTGGAGCGTGTGATAAGTTGTAAATAATAATAAAGCTAGAGTGCTTTTATTTTGAAACATAACAGGAAGTGTATGGTTAATAAATATTTCTATGTATTTATTGTATGTGACATAATCTACAAATACACATCAAAACCGTATTGTAATGTTACTGGTATAATGTCAGTATGATTATTATTAAATAATTCCCACTGAATATATAGATGTGCTGCAGCCACACAGCCCGGTCACGGTTGTTCTAAAGTAATTTTGCCATATTCTTTCGAAATTAAACCTGACTTATCTGGAGATTCGCAACTATGAAAAAAATCTCCTCCGTTTGGCATGACTTTCCAACAGTGCAAATTTTCTGGCATGATGCAAACATTAATGTAAAACTGAAAACTCCCTACTATTTCTTCTTCTTCAGTTATATTCCCAGTATACTGAAACTTTGTGTGTTACAGTGAAGACATATTTCCGATTGATCGTAGTTCTTCCAAAATAAAGGCTTAAAAAGGAAGTAAAACTGCCAAGTAGTAAACGAAGGTTTTTAGTATAATAATTGACACGACAGAACTCTTCCTTGGGTCTCCAGCAATAAACCAGCAAAGAGTGAAGTCGATGAGTTGAACGCTTCTCTTGACACGCACGCTACACAAACGAGCACACCACTCTCCAATTATAGTATGGGATCCCAACTGGTTTGATTTAAACTTCCTTTGTTAAAAGGCTATTATGGTTAGGTCATCCTGAAAGTTATTTTGGTGTCCAGTGTCTCTTAGAAATGGGACCACACATGACAGAGCGGAATGGATGGTGTTGAGTAGGATTTAACCTTTCTTTCTTTCCTTAATAAACTATTTACAGTTGTTACTCTATGTGCTATCCATTGTCTTGAACATATCCATGTTCATCTTCAACAGACTTTCTTACTCCACATCTTTATTTCTTTTCCTTTCTTTACTTTCCTTCTTTCATTTGGTAGTCAGAACTAACTGATGCGCTGCCGTTTGGAGCTATCATCGGTGCTCAGCCTTTTTATTTCTGTATTTCTTTTTTTATCCCCCAGCTCATCCTGTGTTTGTTGTCAGTTAAAAAGATAAAAAGAAAAACTAAAAGGACCTTCCTCTTTTTCTTTTCCTACCTTTATTCTTACCATTTGGAAGCTTCCTTTTGAAGAAATTACAAGTTCCTATAAGCCAAGTACTGTAGTGCTCTGTGGAGCTGTCCTCAGTACTGAACCTCTACTCTCTGCCTCGCTGTGAGAAGACTCTTTCTGTATTATTATAATATTGTCAGTGTTTCCACTTAAGATAAAAAATGAATTGAATTATTGAAGTGGTGTGCTGTGTCACGAGGCCCTCACATCAAGCTTTAAGCCACCTTTTTGCTTAACCTCATTTCGTCCTAATTACTTATAGCTACTTATATTCTTACTAATTACTTTACTTGAGCTGAGAAACTCAAGTAAAGCAGAAGTACCTCCGATTTGTAGGCTACTTAAGTGCCGTACCTGAGTAAATGAAGGCTATTTAGTTACATTCCACCACTGACTAAAATTAGACTTGGAAGTACTTGTATTGTGGCGTGCATCTCTCTCACTCTCTCTCTCTCTCTCTCTCTCTCTCTCTCAGTGACAGGCATCAAAAATACCACCAAGGGAGCGCAGCTTTCTTCGCAGCCACACTCGGCTGTGGTCCACCGTACCGATGCGTAATTATCCCAAAGAAAAGTAAGCTTCCTACAGATCACCAAGGTGACTGTGGTAAGAGCGTTTTTTTTCTATTCTGGTGGTTCAAAGTAACCGAAGCCGGACTGATTAGACTTGACATGCCTAGGAGGATTGTAGTCGGTCACCTTCTTTGGAAAGACACATCGAAAGAGCTATTCTGAGACTAAAATGAGAGAGAATATGTGGATATTTCACAGTGCCGACAACTCAAAGTGTGTTTTTTCTATTTGGAGGTGTTTGAATTTCGCAGCAGTGGCGTGTTTGTTGTTTTCCCCTGTCAGGACGGATGATGCCTGTCCGTCGTCATGCATCTGTGCCAGAGACTACGGGACTGTGACCTGCCGTGATGGGGAGGACACCGAGGTACCTGGAAACATACCGGAGTGGACGTCCACCCTGATACTCAAGGGGAGAAACCTTTCAACTTTACAGCGTGGTGCGTTCATTAACAACGGGACGGAATTGGAAATGACGGCACTCTCGCTGTCCTATAACGGGATAAAGACTATTGAGCCTTACGCCTTCCTGGGACTCCCCCGATTGCATGTGCTGGATCTGAGCCACAATCAGCTGGAGTCTATCTCAGCCAGGGCTTTCCACGGGTTACCAGAGCTGCGCTCCCTTTACCTAAACCAGTCTATTTTGCCTCCGGCCACGGAGCAGCTCTCACATGCGCTCAGCACTTTGCGCAACCTCCACAGACTGGAGTTGGCGGGAAACATGCTAAAGGCTATTCCCCTATTAGATATGTATAATCTTCACGCGTTAGTGCTGGTAAATAACTCAATAGAGAGCATAGATGGGAGGGATGTAACCATTTTATACCAGCAAGGGCGCATACGCATCTACTTGTCTTTAAATCCGTTTCGGTGTAACTGTGAACTGGAGGCGTTTTACTACTGGTTGAAAAACTCGTCACAGTGCCCGGATGCAGGACGACTGCTGTGCAGCGAGCCGGAGGCCAAGAGAGGGGTTCCTGTGGAGAAGCTCCGGGAAGAGGACGTGGATTGCATGAACGAGAACCTTGAGGCGGTTTCATACGTGTTCCTCGGTATAGTGTTGGCTCTGATCGGGGTGGTGTTTCTGATGGTGCTGTATCTCAACAGGAGAGGTATCAAACGGTGGCTCAACAACATTAGAGAGGCGTGCCGAGACCAGATGGAGGTCTACCATTACCGCTACGAGCAGGACTCTGACCCGAGACTGGCCAACGTGGCTGTTTGACCTACTGAAACATCAGGACAATACGGTGTAGTGAGAGAGGCAAACTGGAGTACGTTATCAAAGACTGGAGGGGTTTCCAGGCTGTGTCCTGTTACAACCTAAATCAATAGATTAAACAGCAGCTTTCATCCTTTTTCAGCAGCTGGCCAATGAACTGCATGTTGTGTCCCTCTCACACACTAGGATGAACACAGAGCCAAACAGTTTCATGACTATAAGAGACTATTTGTTCATCTTGCACAGCTGAATAGGCTACAAACTTCTAAGCACTATTGTACATATTGTATCTCCTCAATAGAGGAATGCATTCCATGCATCATTTTAATTTACTAGTCTACAACAGCTTGTCAGACTAACTTAGTATTATTTAACTTATTACAAGTGACAAATATACACTAGAAGTAGGCTATGTATAATTTCTGATTTGAGAAGCTTGAATGAAATAGTAAATTATTGCAAATATTTAAACAAATTCAGACCTTGCAAATTATTGCAAATGACTGGCCTACATTCAAGAAACCCCACAGGGAGAATAAGGTATTCCTGTTTATAATCTATTGAGAGAATGCATATTGCAAGAGAGAGAGAGACTCGGGCAGGGAAGATGAGGCATGGAAGCTGGTAAGTGCCGTGTCCATGCACACAGGCAATGTTGGAGTAAACTGTCATATTTCATCATCAAGAACATATGCTGCATTACCAACCTTGTCTCTCCGAACAGCCTTTGATCACAGAAAAATAACACTTGTATTTTTTGACACCAGGCCAGAATATCAGTGAAGGGGCAAAAGTGGAAGTGACGGAATCTAACCATGCATGTGATTGTTGTAGGCATAGAAAACCAACCAAGACATTAATAAAAGGTCAAATATAAATGGCGAGTTAGCAGTGTTCTTTATGTCTATATATTTTATCATCACTGTCAGGAAATGTTGACTTCATACAGCACTGTGCCAAACGTTAACACAGGAAGTGTTTCCCTGTTGTCTCTCATACTAAAAAGTTTAAGAAAATTTGCTAAAAGCAGGTGTGAATGAGTGCATATGCAAAAAGGTTACAAAAGCACGCACACTCAGATGATAAATAGGTTCTGGATGGAAAAATAGATTCTGCACAGTAGCTAATGCTCCCGTGAACATACATTTATTGAATTACCACCAAGGGACGTTTAGAGCTCTCCTTCAGACAGAACGGAATGGGAAATGTTGAGCTAGTGTGAGTGAACCCCGTTGAGATGTCACATCATCAGGTTTTGACTATCTCATCTGCTTCTTTTTACAGTTTTCTCAATTCGTTTGGCACAATCTTTGAATGACTATTTAACTCTGTCAAACTATGTAGCAATACAAAAGCAATGTCCAATCGTAAAGGAGTTTACAATTGGGTATAAGGACATGACTTTCACGGGTTACAGTGAAAAAGTAGGGGGTTGATTTTCATTAGGTATTTACTGAGGTTCTGTTTTATTTTAAGTTTCATTAATACTGTTATTTTTGTAGCTTTTTGTTACTGTAATTTATCGTTTTTTGTTTTGAGTTTATGAAATATTTTATTTCCCTGTTTATGTTGTGTTTTTTGTAAATAAAGGATGTGGGTACGAGTGAGGGAGATCACATTCGCAGTTGATAAGCGGGTAGATTTTACAAGGACTAAATTGTGTATTACAGTAAGTTTATACTTATCACTCCTTTATTGATATGGATATAGAATCGTCAAGTGTTCACAAGTTGTAATTACTGTAGAGCACCCGTGAGTCCAAGGCTGCAGAGGTCTGCATGGGGAGATATAACAGAAGGCATGGCAGTGTTAGTGTAATCTCATCAGTACTGTGACGAATACAGCGTGTAGAATCACGATCAACCTGAGAAGTCAGTATCACTCTACAGCCCGGAGCTCATGAAAAGGGTCTGCATTACAGTAAGATCACAGGAATTTTGGAAACAAAGGTCAACCATCAAAAGCTGGAAAACAGCTGGAGAGTAGGAATGTGTGTGAGAGGATATTACAGTATTTGAAGTCATGTAACAGAGTCTAACTGATGCAAATTAGGCAATGGTGTTTATAAAAGCCTTAGGGATTTATTGTTATTATTATGATCATTTGTTTCATAAACAAATAATAGTTTGCCTTTATTCTTACATAACCTCACATCAGTGGCGGGGGGCAATGGGCAAATTAATGTGTTTGCGTATGGAAACAAGTGGCTGACTATCCGGAATCAGTTTGATCTGACATGCTTTCACTTTGAGTTTTTGGTTGATCCTTGGAATAGGTCAGGGTCAAATATTCTCCAAATGGTGAATTATTAATCACAAGTTTTTATCATCTGATAATTAACGGAGAAAGATTTGAGTAACATTTAACCATCCAAATTAAACGAGGACTTCCAATAACTAGGTTAATTGGGTAGAAAACCAAAAAACACAGAAATGATAATGTTTATCTGTCACACACAGACTAAACAACCAGGAATCAAGGATCTTGATCTACGTCCCGTCTTACTGATTCATTTTAAGTGCTGGGCCTAATAGTTATGTACTATATTTTATTATATCTATCCTAAAGAAATCTACAAACACTAAACACACACTTCAGTGTTTGTCACTCTGTTTATCACAATTTTAATGTCAGAGTCTACATTATTTTTAAAGCAATTTGCACCATATGTTTAATTAAAGGTGCACCACTGTATGTGACTGATAATTAATGATTTTTCCCTTGTTAGTTTTAAGAGTCTTCAAGCTGCAATCTTCTCTCGATTTCCCCTGTGTGGTATTGTCTCTTCAACCGTCAGCCTTTTTTTGTACTTTGGGGGTTTGTGGGACATAAATAAAGAAGAAGACACAACACAATGTTCTGCTGAGGTTGATTAAAAAGACTGAATTTGTCTTTTCAAAGTATTCAGGCTTCAACTCTGCACACTATATACACTTCACTTGTCAATGCTACATTTCTTTGTTCCTCTTCTATTTTGCTACATTCTCCTTACAAATAAGTGATTGACAAAGACTTCTCTGCCCTGCACTGCCCACCCTCACTCTCCCTGTCTAGTCCCCTCTCTCGCTCCCCTTCATGGAGGTAAATTACTTTATCCAGTTGAGTGACTTTGTAAAGGACGCAGGGACAGGGTTTAAGCTGAGCCCAGTAAGAAGAAAAAAAAACGGAAAGAGACAGATAAAGAAAATGCCAGTAGTGAAAAGATTCATTAAATTTTTTCAGTCCTTATGCAAAGCAATGACTCATCGTCTTTTTCTATATGTGAATGTCTGGGGGGCCAAAGCCCAAGTGCAAACTATGGGAGATGTTGAATATGAAAATGAAAATATTATCTTCACTGTTGAACAGCTGCTGTTATTAGAGAATTCAATCATATCTGAGCATCTAAACTTCAGGCCGCTATCGTTCCTCCATAGAAACACTATTACCGTGATGTCTCACAGACCATCAACCATTGATTTGAATAGCATGCATCATGAGCTGAATGGGGGAAGTTTGTGATATGACATTTAGAAAAGAGTCGGCCAGTTTGTAGTCCGGTGATTACTGGTAATTGATTGCTGAATAGGTCTTGGTTGCCTTCTAAGAATACGAGCTCAAGAAAGTTGGAAATGACTTCTCCGTTGGAAGGGAACTGTGTGCTAGTGTCTGTGTGGAGCACAGAGAACTGGAAGCAAATGCGACTTTCTATTCCCCCTCTCTCTCTTATTCTTTTTTTTTTTTGCAACCACACAAAACCAGTATCTACAACTTTCTTCTTCATCTCAAAGAACACTCTTTTACTGTCGAACACAAATATTGAACACATTGTCACAGCAGAAAAACATCAGCAGAAATGTGTTGCAGTTCTGTTTCAGTGTTGACAGAGATGTTCACACACAGTGTTTGCTGTGAATGACAGGGGTCAAGGGAGGACAGCTCATGGTGTACAAAGACTAATAAATTCTCCGACGTGGCTTTTTACTTTTCCATTGCACTGGGTGTTACAGTTACCTAATTATTGAGAATGATTAAAATCGGTTTTAAAAGTAAATAATACGTTTTTTGCAGGTGGGTTACTTTTATTACAGTAACACATCTTCCAATAGTATAGTGTTCCTTTAATTACAATTAGTGCTGGACATACTTTTTGGGTACTGAAAGAAATGTGTCTCTAGTATTGCCCAGCTGATAATGATATATTGGCTAATAGTATTTTTTAATAAAGCAAACAATCTACTTTCAGATCCATTACATTCTTCTTTTAAAAACAATTGTGACCAAGTTACATACTTAGTATGACATTTTACAGTCCACTTGTCAGTGCACTCTGGTGGACAAACTACATAATGGGGACACTGTATGCCAATTGTATCAAAACCTATTTTGGCATTTCTGTACTGCAATTTGTACATGCATCAATACTGATATATATCTGCAATAAGATAATAATGGCTAATACATCAGCTCTAGTGGTAAAAACTGTTGAAAGTTGGCTTGGTTAATGGCTCATAATTATTGTGCTCCCCCCACAAATTCTCTCTAATTGTAATTGTTAGAGTGCAGGCTTGGGAATCCTACCCGGTTCTTATGAGCTTAATAAGCTTAAATTTGAACAGTAGAAGGTTCGTTGGTTTGTTTGTATGTTTGTTTGTAACAGGCAAGGTCATTACCCGGCATTCAGCAGTAATGCCATTATAAATGGAGCTCATTAAAAAGACTCCCAGGAGTCGCTGGGATAGGAGTGAATCCTTTTGTCAGGGGGTCACTGTGCCCTGTTTGATGATAAATGCACCTTCTGGGAATATTATACATTTTATTAACTTCTCTGAAAGTAAACTTGCATGAAAACATTAAATCGATCAAAAATCATTTTGATAACTGTCAGTCTGCTGTACTCTACCTTTTATCAGGAGAATTTTGACACCACATGTTTTGTTAAGAAAAATGTGGTTAGGTTCAGTGGTATATTGTGTTTGAGTGTAAATCTAATTACCTACTAGTAAACAGCCAATGAAACTTCAGATACTGTTTCTTGTTTTCAGACAACTAAAGAAAAAATCTTCATTTCTTTCTCTCTTCTCTCTCTCTGAGGAGACATTTTCCTCCTGACTTCAGGAATTTGTTCATTATTTTATTGTTTTTGTGAGCTTACACACAATTGTCCATGGCACGTCATACATACAAAGCTGGCACCCAGTACGATTAGATTAGTAAGAAGTCCAACAGAGCCATATCATATCATAAAAGCATTCTACAAGGAAAGAAAGATGAATATACAATAATGTATGAATCCCAGATTACACATGTACTAATCACTTTCTGGCTACTCTGCAGTGTAGTTAGAAACCATGGGAACCAATTTACTCAAGTCTGATTTTGGGAACTTCTGTCTGGCCTCTAAGCACAAAGGTCATGTGGATTTTGATCAGGCCCGGACCAGGTCTTAAAGCAGATGACTGCAGTCCTGGCCTGGGTTTCGATTCACCCTGGACTGTAGATAAATCCTGTTGGGTCGTCGATCAGCCTTTGACCAGAAGAACAAATTCTGCCTTAACAAGCTGTAAAGTTGTCAAGGATCTATACACTAATTAAACCTGTTGACTTGCTGTCAATTTGAAAGCAGAAGGAGTCAATGCATGAAATGAGTGTATGAGAGAGATATACAGAGAGAGAGGGAGAGTTCTGACCATAGACCGTTAATAAATATACAGTCTGTGGTTCTGACCTTGATCCCTCACTGTAGAACAAACGTTAATGCCTCAGATTTCACACGTTCATTTTCAATTAAGTTCTTTCCAGCGAGGTCACCGGCGCTTATTTTAGATTAGATAATTCAGTTAACAAGAATCACAAATATCCTTCACATCCCAGGTTAATGGGATGATTGAAAAGGTGATGCTAATGTACAAAATATGATCCAGGCAACATGGCAGTTATCAAAATAGGAACAAAAAAATCCCACTAAAGCTCATCATGAGTATTTCTCTTACGTATCACAGTCAAAGTTACTGATGGCCTTATGGCATTGTACTTCATCAAGATCTGGATCCACTAGCAGTTTTTACAAGTTGCTGTCTACGGTACTGAATAATCAGCAGTGGCTAATAGGGACTAATTAAGCTTTTATGGGCTGGAATGTCCTCCCAAGGACAAGTTGGAAGCATAACCAGAAATCACTTCAATATTTAAATGAATATTAGATGTGTAAGATGTACAGTTATTGTGGAAAAATTATCCCATGCTCAGCTGCAGGATTTCCACCCAATTTTAAAACTTTTAAGATATGCCAGTTATTACATGGTACAGTGAACCTAAGATAATATACAATGTCCAGTTAAGATGAAGGGAAATCATTTAATCTGATGTCAAAAAAACAATTATGGGTAATGTCTATAAATGGCTTTCACAGATCTGCATTCCCCAGAAAGTTCACACAGCATTAATGTGCTTGTTTTTCTAAACAGAATTATATGCTATATGTCAAACAAACAGCTTGACATTTCTTACTTGAATTGTAAATCGTAGCCGTATTTTCTGTAGTTCATTTGTAGTGTGGCTTTAATTACAGTGACACCCATTTATTTAATTACATTATTTTTTCATTAGTGAAACAATTCCAAAATCGATCATAATAATTATTCAGCCTAATTACTAAATGTTTGTTGCTCATTAAATCTCGTTCCAATCCATCACACCACCATCTACTACAGCACTTCTAATATTCTGCCTGTGAGCCTGTCTGAGAGTATGAGTATGTGATGAGCTGCTTCTCATTCAATGGCTGGGAAAAAATTGCAGTCTCAGCAGTTTGAATTTTTCATGCTGTCCTTCGCTTGTGAGAAGCTGCTGTTATAACTCTGGCCCGTTACCTCAGAGAAAACAGCAGCTGCTCGGACAACCTTACCTGTCAGTCATTTCTGAAGTATTTGAAGAGCTCTTTCCTCTCGGTAAAGTCTAAAGCCAACTTACAAACTGCATTTAAACATGCTACCACACTACATCACAATACAATACTTTTTACCATTCTCACGCTCACCCAATTATATCTGTATTTGAAAATTCAGCACAAACAAAGCCTTATTTTCATGTATTGAAACATAACATTTGCTGACAACATCAGGTAATGATCAACAGATTCTGCTCCAGCATTATGTTCTGTGGGTTGCAGTTTACTAAGTTCAAAAGACTGCAACCTTTTTGTCATTCAGCGTGCATTTGAGTGCACACTACTCCACAGCGCTGTGGAGATAGGTCTGGCAATGCACACTCACTTTCTGCACTATTAAGCCTTTACCAATAAAATCTGCTAACTACTACCCTCATGTGGCCATTTGACTAAATTGCATCTGGATAAAGTAAAGCAGCATTTCCACATCTAGGAAAGTGCAAAACAGGCTCACATTTAATCTGCACCGTGTACTACCTGTTCATGCATCTCAGTTTTAAGGTTGCTTGAAATGGATAATAAAAGTGCTAACTCTAATTTCTAAATTCCAACACTAGTATTATACTTAAGGTGTACAAAAAAGGTTGTCACACATCACTTATTGTGCAATAAGTTTACAAGGAAGGGAAAATATGATGCAAAATCCCATTAAAAAACACTAAGGCGTGTTCTAAAACATTACCACAAAGCTGAATCAACATCTGTCCAGCAGTCTCTGCACTGCAATAATCTTTAAATACTTTTCCCGCCCAAAAGTAACAACGTTAAGACATATATATTAACATATTAGGATAAATTTGTGTTGGGAATTTGAGAAAACAAAAAATGTAACTTTCATTTTAAAATTATTAACACATATATACAGGTGGAGCTCAAAGCTCATCTGATTTCCTGTGTAAAAAATATGAGTTTTTTTAGAATTACTGTAATCCTCAAATAAAAACAGGTAGTCAGTTCAATGTCGGGCCTCTGATAGTGGCCGGGGGCGTGGTCAACATGGACAAATACAGGTTAGCAATAAAAATGAGTGTAGATAATCTCCTAAATGGCTTTCATATAATGTGCAATCAAGTTTGTAATGTACGTTTCTACCAATTTAATTCTACCAACTATCAATGCCATATAAAAGAAATGTAGGCCAGCAGTGTGGGTGCAGCCATAAATCATAGGTTAACATGTTATACTAACAAACAACTTTAAAAAATAAGGAGTTTTGGGGTAATACATTATATTTTTACAAGGAGTACATGGGGCAATGCCCAAGTCCGGACAAACAGACTCAGGGACTTTGGTGCACGTTCTCGCAAAATTTGTAAGGGCTTAGAGTTGTCCCACTGTTGAATTTTAAAGGGGGTGAGGGTTTAAATACACACTTATCGAGCCCTTTCCGTGAGACTGCATTGATGAAAATTCGGAATCAGGCAGCCGTTTCCTGTGCCTTGGTGTGGAAAACAACTAAATTTAGGATTAAAATGCCCAAACCGGCAAGCTTCGGCAACATCTTTGTTATTAAACATCACCAAGGTAACGTGTGATCTTGTGAAGTGCTGTCCCAATCCCATTTATACCTATCTGAGCCCATGTGGCCTTACACACTAACTCACTTAGCACCTGAGATCAATTAAGTCTGTGAGTCTTTAGTCCTCAGGGCTCACTTTCGGATTGGGCCCTTGTCTTTCTTTTTGAAACCACTGCCCTGGCCAATTGCTTCCCAAAAGCCTACCCTGCACTATAAGTCGTTATCCATGGTCCTGAAAGTCTATTTCCAATGTTGGAGCTCCTATCTCGGCCCATTTCAATTCAAGGAGGGTTTCTTGGCCCTGCCTTATCTGGGGCCCATAATCAACACATCTATTTTTACCCAATAACCTACATAAATCAGCCCAACTGAGTAAGATTGCTCCTGGTGCAAATCATCAAGATGGAGTTTGTTGTGGGTTTACTTCATAACAGGTTAGCCAAGGTCAGTGTAGTATTCCAAAAGAGATTGACATGAACACACAATACAGCTGCATAGCAGGGAACCCAGAAAATATTAATTCCATCATTATTTATTGCCTTTCTGTACTTATGTTTTGTCTTGTCTGGCTCTCTGACACTTTCATGAGATTCCCCTTGGAATTTACAACTAACGTTCATCTTATCATCCAAAAGGACATGATGACCCAAGACAAAAGAATCGTGCCTCTAAGAGTCTCACTAATAAGTCCCTGTTGTTATGGCATCAATTGAACAATGCTTAATGACTTTGCCTGTAAACAAAGAAACCCCTCTACTGTTGAACTTGTTGCCTAATTAATCTATTCCCTTTAATCATTAAAATGGAAGGGAAAATGGGAATGCAACATTTTAAAGAGGCATTAGTGTTACAGCCCTCTGTACATAAATAAAAAGAATGTGATCCCAGTCTTCTCATGTCATGTGCACAGGAAATATTAAAACTTCAGTTTAGGACAACTCATTGGTACCAAATGTTAATTTGACCAATTTAGATGAAAAATCCAAACGTATTATAGTGACGGTTTACTTGTCTTCAACGACCGACTCCCCCCAAAAAACATTTCAGCAATGAGTAATAGCCCCGCCTTAACTTATGACTTCATGTTCTGTTTTTCTGATTTTGCCTCTGACAGTAAATCTCTGCTTATTAATCGGTCAGTTATGGGCCAGTTGTGTCTAATCAAAATGTGGTTGATTAAAAGCGTTTTGAATTTTCTGCTGCTGCACACAAGTAATTTTTATGTTTTGTAAGGTGTCAGTCCATTCTTGATTTCAAGGTGTCTTTGCTAGTTTTTAAATCATTAAACGGTTTAGGGCCAAAATACAATTCTGATCTTCTCCTACACTACAAACCACCCAGACCTCTCAGGTTACCTAGGACAGGTCCGCTTTCTGTCCCCAGAGTCAGACCTACACAGGGGGAAGCAGCGTTCAGCTTCTATGCTCCTCATATCTGGAACAAACTCCCAGAAACCTGCAGATTCGCTGCTGCTCTCAGTTCTTTTAAATCAAGCTAAACACCTCTCTTTTTGATGTTGCCTTTCTTTAAATTGTTGTTCATTTCTTTAATGTTTAATTTCTAATACTGCGCTGTAACTTTCTATTCTTGTGTTTTATCTGTTTTTATTTGTATTTTTTATTTTTTAACAGTTTATTATTGAGTTTTATCTGTTTTGATATTTTCTAAATGTTTTTTTTACCTGTTTTGTGTAAAGCACTTGGAATTGTCCTGTTGCTGAAATGTGCTATACAAATAAATCTGCCTTGCCTTGCCTTCCATAATATATGTTTCTTTTGTTGCTGCAGTAGGTTGTTTGTGTCCAATGCTACCGCAGCAGGTTACTGTGAACACGATTTAACAGTTAACACAAGTTAAACGGCATACTAATTATAGTACAGGAAGTTCAAAAAGGGCTTCAATGCTGTGAAGAGGCTGAGATTGCAGGCCTATCTCTTACAGCCATTCAGAGAAGAGCTGACTATTAGACAATTAGGGGTTTATACTTCAGCTTTTCAGGAATAATAATGATTCATAATATCAGTGTACATCCATTCCCATAACACTCACGTTTTAATTGAGAGAGTACAAAACCTTCTAATGGATACAGCTGAGATTAATTAAGCCTAAGCTTGAACAGTAAAATGTTTTTTTGTTACAGGCAGGGTCATTAGCCAGCATCCGTTGGTAATGACATCACAAACAGGGCTCATTAGCAGGGTTCCCAGGAGTCCAAGAGGCAGGATAGAATCCATTTGTCTAGGGTCACTGTGTCCTGTTTTGTTTGGTGATAAAAGTCCCCTCAGGAAATACTATTCATTGTCAATGCCGTTACACTTTAAACAGTGACTACTGCACTGTAGTCAATTAGTAGTGCATTTTTATTAGTCATGGTTGAATGTGGGAGACCAAAGATTGTTATGAAACAGGTGAAAATTACAGCTTTGATCATTTTTTGATTAACTAGTTGAGCAATCTATTGTTTTACAATATTTAATCATCAAGCCTCAAATGAAGTGTAACTGTGTAATCGTGTAACTGTTTCTAAATAAACTTAACTTGTTATTTCAGAAGAGGTGGCCCCATTTTCCCAATTATTTCCCTCAAAATGTGAGACTTCAAGCCCTGCTAATAGATGCAGCTGACATTAATTAAATGATTTAATTAAAACAGTTAAAGGCTTGCTTGTTTCAAGAAGGGTCATTAACCTGCTTTCTCAAATGATGGAATCCAAAACTGGGGTCATTAGAACGACCCTGAAGTCATTTCGCCTGGAGTCATAATGTTTGATGATTGTTTGATGATTATTGCACCATCAGAAAGGATGATGCTTGAGACTTGTTTTGTGTTTCACTCACTTTTACCTCTTTCTCACAATGACCAGAATTGGACCAGGGTTAATCAACCAGCAATTCAAACCAAGCCGGTCAACAAGGGTTGATTCCTGGTCATGACAATTCATGTACGACTTGGGTCACAATGCATTACAATTATCTTAAGTCCTAGAAATGGCATTTTCAGCGAACAGCTAACTTGTCACATACTCCAGTCCAGCTGTACACCACCAGAATGGTGTTTTGTCCCTATTTGAATTTGTCATTGTACAGTAGAGAGAGAAATAAACCTTATTTTTTAATTATTTCACAGTAATTACATTCTAATGCACAAATAAATAACCATCAACAGTCAACAGATGATTTTGTGTAAACAGTTGCTCTTTTCTCCTTTGCAATCCATTCATTGCAGTAGTAAACAAGGAAGTGGCTACTCTAGAATCAATTAATGACCATTTTAAGGCGAGTGGTTACCATTTCTCTTTAGTTGTTGTCATTAAAAGTAAACTTAGGCGTTGCTAACAGCTTTGTGACTCATTTAAAAAAAGACAAGAGGACAGAGATTTGTGTCTGGGGCAAAAGAGAGGGAGACAGAGTGGTGGCGCTGTGAACAAGAAAATTGAACAAAACATAACGAACCACTCCACTCTGCTGTTGTTTAAGCTACATGTGAAAACCCAACGTAAAGAACAGTGACACCAAATCTATTTTTTTTTTTTTTTCTGGGGTGGGCGGCAACCTGTGACGACTGTGCTCCTATCCCATTTTCTAACTAATCACATAATTTGTCCTGCCCCGATTGTAATCGACCCTGGCCGTTGGGTTTGGCAATAAATCAAATTGCTGTGACTTCTCTAGGTATCTCATGAGATCACTTGTAACAGCTGCAGAATGGGTAGCAATGAAAAAGAATCATTGCCCTTGTGCGGTAGGCAGGTTCAGCCCTAAAGACTATTGGATTCCAATAAAGACCATAAGATCCAATGACTGTGTAGACTCCATAAGACCACTGTGCACAGGTTAAGAAAATTATATATAAAAAAAAATATTCGAGGGAGAGGGATAATTGAAATCTATGACTGTACCTGATTGTGTATGAAAACTAGAAGGAAAACATTTAAGGCTAAAAACAATGTGCAAAAAGTGGTTCAGTGAGCTGAAAGAACCAACATCAGCAAAAGCTTTTACTTTACATTTATCAATTATTCAAATGTTTGACATGTTAAACTGAATGAAATAATTACAAATAGAATATTTACTGAAATGAGACATGCAACCTGGCTTTAAAGTTATATCATATATATACAGTGAGGAAAATAAGTATTTCAACACCCTGCTATTTTGCAAGATCTCCCACTTAGAAATCACGGAGGGGTCGGAAATTGTCATCCTAGGTGCATGTCAACTGTGAGAGACATAATCTAAAAAAGAAAATCCAGAAATCCCAATGTAGGATTTTTTAACTATTAAGTTGTATGATACAGCTGCATTGAGTATTAGAACACCTGAGAAAATCAATGTTAATATTTGGTACAGTAGCCTCTGTTTGCAATTCCAGAGGTCAAACGTTTCCTGTAGTTTTTTACCAGGTTTGCACACACTGCAGAAGGGGTTTTGGCCCACTCCTCCACACAGATCTTCTCTAGATCAGTCAGGTTTCTGGAGTGTCGCTGAAAAAACACGGAGTTTGAGCTTCCTCCAAAGAGTCTATATTGGGTTTAGGTCTGGAGACTGGCTAGGCCACACCAGAACCTTGATATGTTTCTTACAGAGCCACTCCTTGGTTATCCTGGCTGTGTGCTTCGGGTCAGTGTCATGTTGGAAGACCCAGCCTCGACCCATCTTCAATGCTCTAACTGAGGGAAGGAGGTTGTTCCCCAAAATCTTGCAATACATGGCCCCGGTCATCCTCTCCTTAATACAGTGCTATCGCCCTTTCCCATGTGCAGAAAAACACCCCCAAAGCATTATGCTACCACCCCCATGCTTCACAGTAGGGATGGTGTTCTTGGGATGGTACTCATCATTCTTCTTCCTCCAAACACGGTTAGTGGAGTTATGACCAAAGAGCTCTATTTTGGTCTCATCTGACCACATGACTTTCTCCCATGACTCCTCTGCATCATCCAATTGGTCATTGGCAAACTTAAGACGGGCCTTGACATGTGTTGGTTTAAGCAGGGGAACCTTAGCAGTAGTTGGATTCTTACTGATCGTATGGGGTGGACAGATGTCTTTAAGCAGCTAACAACCTCAAACAGGTGCATCTAATTTAGGATAATAAATGGAGACGGAGGTGGACATTTTGAAGGCAGACTAACAGGTCTTTGAGGGTCAGAATTCTAACTGATAGACAGGTGTTCAAATACTTCTTTGCAGCTGTATCATACAAATAAATAGTTAAAAAATCATACATTGTGATTTCTGGATTTTTTTGTTTAGATTATTTCTCTCACAGTGGACATGCACCTACGATGGCAATTTCAGACCCCTCCATACAACAATGAATGTACAGTAAAGACTGATAAATTGAGTTTAAAGTCTGAATGGAAGTTAGAGTTTTGTAGGTTAGAGCTTAAAAATCTTAATTGTTTTTATTCCTAATAGGTGCAAAGGAGATTAATTAGTCTGACTTATATACAGTGAAAGTGAAAGGTTTTTTGTTAAAGTTGAGGTCATTAACCAAACTGTCTGGTGATGGCAAAACAAACAGGGCTCATGAACTATTTTGTTTTGGCTCTGACCCTGACACAAGACTAGTATCATAAACAACTTAAAAATTAATTTAAATGGACGCCTACAAAAGCTTTAGATATTTTTTCTCACTGTTGATGCTTTAAACGCTTCTGGCATTCCATTTGGTCATTTTAAGACAGCATTGATTTTGAAGCATGGGAAAGAGTGACGTTGACTTTTTCAATTCTTTGTTTTGCAAGGTTTTAGTAGACTAAACACATCATCATATGGCGGGCATGGACATAAACTCTGGTCTTCATGTGTAAAACTCCTGTATGATTTGAGTAATTGTTTTTTTTTCAATCAAATGGTTGAAATGTTTAAAATAAAAACAAATGAGTCTACAACTGCAACTGTCTTTCTCTTTTTGTAATAGCTTTGTTTGCTCCACTTTTAATGAGTAGGCCCACCTAAATACACAAGATTTGTAACAGGCTTTAAGCATTTATCAGGCTACATAAACTACAGGCACATTATATCTATAATAGGCTGCCTTTAACATAAGCTCTCAATAAGTGAGATGGACTACAACATGGGGGGGTGGCCTGCCTGCAATATTTTGGATCACACATAACTTGTGTGCACTTTGTTTGACTGTAAAGTGCATTACAAATAAAATGTATTATTATTATTATTATTATTATTATTATTATTATTATTATTATTATTATTATTATTATTATTATAACTTCTAGGTCCCGCCCTACGAAGCAGCTCGATTGGTTGGGATAAGGCATTGGCGGTCTGCCTGTAGTGGCGTTAATGTGTATATAGCATTTGCGCCATTTAGTAATTGCACTATGAACAAAATTTTCATTCATATCCGTTTATAGGTAAACTTCAATGTAATCACCAAATTACTCCATTCATCGTTAGTTGCTTTCTCGAGATGAAGCGGAACGGATGTATGCATCGACGGTACTATTTTACGGTTACACTTTCGTCCTCCGGTCAAATGCGTCTTCCACGGCATGCAACAGCGTTGAATCCAATGACAGTAACAGAAGTGTTCCATAGTCATGCAGGTTATGGAAACTTAATTTCCGTGTCTCGACGGACAAAACCGCCCAGAGAGAATAAACAGGTAAAAACAAGAAAGGGATATGGGGAAATTTGTGTAAGCTAGGTCCGTTCTCGATAATGTTAGTGTTAGTCAATGTTAGGGAGAGGAACGTTAACGTTATGCTGGTGTTAATGTTAGTGCAGCTAACGTTAGAAGAGCACGGTAGTTTGACACCGACGAGTATTTTCAAATCGTGGAAGTATTCACAGCTTTACTGTACTTACGCGAATGTAGCAATGCGACAATTAGAAAAAATACTGACAAGTAGTCCTGGTTTCAAAATTACAATCCGTTACAGAGGTATTATCGGAAAAGTCTACTTTATGATCAAATGACACCCAGTGCAAAATGCCCCCTTTCAGAAGGCTCTGTATTGAGTTATTAATGATGCATTAACGTTAAACGCTTACATGTAGCAGCTGTTCGAGGGGAGCTCATTTCAAATGTTCGCGTCATCGTCATGTTCTGTAAATCTGCAAAGGAACTTTTAGTCTATGGAGTGAAAGTGTGAAGTTGCAATAAATGGAAATTCTCAAGTTAAGTAGAAATACCTCAACATTTATATTTACATATACAGTTACACTACTTGAGTGTACTCAAGTGTACTTACTGTACTGTTAAATAAATGATATCATTGTTGGTAAAAAACAACAACAATAAAAGCCTCACCAAAGCCTTGTCTCATATACACTCACCTATAGGATTGTTAGGAACACCGTACTAATACTGTGTTTGACCCCCTTTCGCCTTCAGAACTGCCTTAATTCTACGTGGCATTGATTCAACAAGGTGCTGAAAGCATTTTTTAGAAATGTTGGCCCATATTGATAGGATAGCATCTTGAAGTTGATGGAGATTTGTGGGATGCACATCCAGGGTACGAAGCTCCCGTTCCCCCACATCCCAAAGATGCTCTATTGGGTTGAGACCTGGTGACTGTGGCGGGCATTTTAGTACGGTGAACTCATGTTCAAGAAACCAATTTGAAATGATTCGAGCTTTGTGACATGGTGCATTATCCTGCAAACATTATCAGAGGATGGGTACATGGTGGCCATAAAGGGATGGACATGGTCAGAAACAATGCTCAGGTAGGCCGTGGCATTTAAACGATGTCACTAAGGGGCTTACAGTGTGCCAAGAAAACATCCCCCCACACCATAACACCACCACCACCACCAGCCTGCACAGTGGTATCAGGGCGTGATGGATCCATGTTCGCATTCTGTTTACGCCAAATTCTGACTCTACCATCTGAATGTCTCAACAGAAATCGAGACTCATGAGACCAGGCCACATTTTTCCAGTCTTCAACTGTCCAATTTTGGTGAGCTCTTGCAAATTGTAGTCTCTTTTTCCTTTTGTAGTGGAGATGAGTGGTACCCGGTGGGGTCTTCTGCTGTTGTAGCCCATCTGCCTCAAGGTTGTGCGTGTTTTGGCTTCACAAATGCTTTTCTGGATACCTCGGTTGTAACGAGTTGTTATTTCAGTCAAAGTTGCTCTTCTATCAGCTTGAATCAGTCGGCCCATTCTCCTCTGACCTCTAGCATCAACAAGGCATTTTCGCCCACAGGACTGGCGCATACTGGATGTTTTTCGCTTTTCACACCATTCTTTGTAAAACCCTGGAAATGGTTGTGCTTGAAAATCCCAGTAACTGAGCAGATTGTGAAATACTCAGACCGGCCCGTCCGGCACCAACAACCATGCCACGCTGTGTGATTGGTTGATCAGATAATTGCATTATGAGAAATTGAACAGGTGTTCCTAAGAATCCTTTAGGTGAGTGTATAAATGTAAAGAGTATTATGATGCATGGTAGATTTACAATACACTCAACCAACCAAAAAGATTAAAAATATGAGAAATTATGATTAATACTGAAATGTAATAGAACATTATTTATAAATAAAAAGCAGTACCTTATTAAGTGTTTAAATAGGCCCTCTCAAAATTACTTAAGGGAAATGATTTAAATTACAACATATTTTATAGCTAGAGATTTCAAGATACAGTATATTTCACTGTAAAGAGGCCAGTAAAACAGATGTAGGCTGAAGGAACAGCTGGAATGTATTATCACCTCTTTATTAATAGCATCTTGTGTTGTTCTCAGCAGACTCCCTGGGTCAGCACTGTGCATTGAAACAGGATGGCCTCCTCTTCACCCCATGACCGCAGCCGTAAAGACGATGATGATGACGACCCTGTTGAACGGATGATATCCCGCACGGGCTGTGCTGAGCTACACTATGCTGTGCAGGAGTGCATGGCTGAGCACCAGGACTGGCGTGTGTGCCAGAGCCAGGTCCAGACTTTCAAAGACTGCATGATGAATTTCCAAATCGCCCGGAAAGAACAGCTCATGAAGCAGCAAACCTCCACTGAGTCTGCACCCAGCTGAACTTACAACACACACGCACGCACACGCGCGCGCGCACACACACACACACACACACACACACACACACACACACACACACACACACACACACACACACACACACACACACACACGCTGGGATGTGTTGACAAAATGCGCTTTAGGTGGAAAGACTGTACCTCATTTAATTATTGTTAATGAAAATAAAGCTATTTTAGACAGCTACAAAGAAATCTGCATTTAATTGTTTTCAAATGTATATGATTTTTAAGAAATGATCACACAATATCACTTGGCCTGGGAACGCCTCGGGATCCTCCAGTCGGAGGCGGTTAATGTGGCTCGGGAAAGGGAAGTTTGGGGTCCCCTCCGTGAGCTGCTGCCAGCGCGACCTGATGCCGGATAAGCGGATGTAGATGGATGAATGGATGGATATCACATATAACAAATTTACATCACTTTTTTTTAAACTAAAATAGTGATCTGCCTCAAAAATTACAGTATTGATCTGGCATTCACTTTTTATTTAATCAAATATAAAGAAATAAATTAAAGTAAACTAAATCTAATAAACAGCATATTAGCAGCATATACATAACGTATTGAATATTTGTGTTATAGGGCTTAATTTTATTAGTAGGAAATATTTCATCAACAATTCAGATCTTCCACTACTTGAAACAAAAACAGATAACTGGGCACCCAGATAGCTCAGTTGGTATAGCGGGCCCATTTATAGACGGTTACTTCTCAACCCAGCAGGACCTGGTTCAACTCTGACCAGCGGTCCTTTGGTACATGGTATTCCCCCGTCTTTCTCCCCTTTCATGCCTTCTGCTGTCCTATCAAAATAAAGGCAAAAATAAATCTTTAAAAAAAGAAGCAGATAACTGATCTCAAAAGAAATCTCAGATGATTTTTAGGATTTAAAGCTAAATTGCGTCGTTTCTGTCGTCCCATGAGGAATTTTGTGGAACTGAGTCTTATTTAGCTTTGTATCAACTCATTTGGCAATGGCTTGACTGTAACATATGTTAATTATCATCAAAATGTTTCGCACTATAGCTTTAAGGTAGATACTAATTGCTCATACTATTGAATGAAACATTTACTGACTCCATTCCAGTATAAGTAAGTTTCAGTGAAAGTGCTCCATACATGGCATGTACAGTATCTGGCTGACTGGGTGGACCAGGTTTAAAAAATCTATCACACCAAAAACTCAATAGCTAAAACTATTGTCCGTCTGTCAGGGGTCTGTTAACTACAATGCGAGAAACCAAAGCTTTACCATTGACAACATAATAAACCTGTTTGAGTGGTGATTGACTCGGATCTTTAAGCCGAGTCTTTAAAATGACTCACGAATAGCAAGTCTCTGTTATCATTGACCGGTTTAGTTGAGTCCTACTACAATTCAATCTAAAATAATAACAGCGCCACACACAAACCTCTTGCAACATAAGCTACCACTATTCCTAGCCATCTTCGCGGCAAAAAACTTTACAACTTACAATTTCGTAGGCAACAACTTCACAAGTCAACTCAGCGACTGAGTGAGCAGAGAAACCCGCAGACTCAGGGCTGGAAGCTCGCAGGCCATGGCATTCACTCAACAATTCACGAGCCCTTGGTGACTCATAATTTGTCAATGCTTGCGCGAGTCAGTGAACTCGCACAACCCGGTTTAGTTTAGTGAGTGACTTAGAATAACCCGAATCCTTAAAAGGAACCGGGTTTGCCAGGCCTACAACATAAGCTTGGGACTTCAAAGTGCAGCAAGTATTTTGGTTTCTGACTTAATTAGTCTCAAGTTGAAACTGTTAAAGGTTTGTTTGTTAGCGTAAAGGTCATTAACCAGCATTCTCTGGGGATGGCAACATAAACTGGGCTGATTAAAACTACTTTGTTTAATGATGAATGCACCTCAATTTGTGCAAACACTGACAAAATGTCTTGTAAGTTCCTACACTTTTATGGAGCGTATCATGACAGTCAATGACCCCAACCCATCTATCTACTAAAACTATGGCCTGTTTAATGGCAAATGTACCTATAGGGGACACTGCTGTTTACTCACTTTGTACAATAACTCTTCCCAAAACCTTTTGTAAGTTCTTATATTTTTAAGTTCTTATACTTTAATATCTTCTGGCACAAGAGGTCACTGAAGTCATTGTCATCATGGTGGCACAATAATGTTATTTGACTGGACTCTGATTTATGCAACAGTTTTTATAGAGTTATAAAGTTGTCATATTTGTAAAAAATTAAAGTATTGTAGCAAAGAGTTACTACAACATCATGTCCATGATCCAAAACTCATACGGGCAACTGACCTACTTTAATTTATTTTGGGACACATTGTAACAGCTTTTTTAAAATGAGTGTTGTAAGAGGCTCAAACTCATTATCATTGAAAACACTAATCAGATGTTTGTTTTGAGCGCATAACAAGTTTAATCCAGCTATTTATGGATCATATGAATGTCATTAATTGGCTTTTGCTACAGGATGTCCTCAGTAACAGCTATGAGTTTTATCTCAAGAGATCAATGAGGAAAGTATATCTTCTGCTATCCACACAGTCAGACACACAGTCATCCAATTGCTGCTTTTGGATGCAGCATCAAATAGAGCTGCTGCTAAACAATCATTTAGAGAATATCTGGTAAGCTACATTCACTTATTTATTTATTTTAGCATATGCACTCGTTTGAACTTACTGAAAATATGTGTTATACTGTATAGCACTATGTTTAAATGTGCTTATTGAACTGGAATGTAAATTACATGTGGTTTGTAGCCTTTTTAGCTATATAATGTACAACATGATTTCTCTGTTCTTTAGACTGGAGAGTTTTTAAGCAGTGGTCGTCTTCCAACACAGCCTGTGGAGTTCAACTATGTCTTCTCTCAGGACTGTTTTAAATGACTCTCTCATTATTCATCCCCCGGGCTTCTATATCATTGGATTTGAAACATTTCCCTTTATCAGTGTCTACTTCATCTTTCTAGCATTTGTTTATGTGGTTACAGTGTTGTCCAATAGTTTGGTGATCTATGTAATTGTCTTTAATCATTGTTTACACACTCCGAAATTCCTGGCTGTGGTTAACCTGGCAGTAGTTGATGTAATCCTAAACACATGCACTATTCCTAGCATGCTAAAGATATTCCTTGTCAAGGATAACTTTATTCCATTCAACCTCTGTCTGTTACAAATGTTTGTCTACTATGCTATAGTATCTATGGAGTCATGTGCACTTGCTATACTTGCCTACGACAGGTTAATTGCAATATGTTTCCCTCTGCGTCACAACTCGATCAACACACTGCGGAGTATGTCTTGTATTGTCGGCCTGACTTGGTCCTTTGCTCTGGGAGTAACCACATTTTCAACATCTTTAATGACTCGACTGTCTTTTTGCAATTCTGTCAGAGTGTTCAGCTATTTCTGTGACTATGCACCTGTGTTTAGACTCGCCTGTAATGATTACACAATGCAGTGGTATGCAGCTTCTTTTCTCTCTGTTTTTCTCCTTGGAGGACCCTTTACTTTTATTCTCCTGTCTTATGTCAGCATCCTGGTAACCGTGTTTAAGATGAAATCTTTAGACAGTCGGGTAAAAGCTTTGGCCACTTGTGTTGAGCATATCATCCTGGTTGCTGTATTTTACATTCCTCTCTTTGTCATTTTTACTATCGGATTTTATCTACGTCAGATTGACCCAGATCAGCGTGTGCTGAGCCTGTCGCTGGCCTCTTGCATCCCACCTTGCATCAATCCTATTGTATATTCTTTGAAAACCAAAGAGATCAAAATCAGAGCCCTTGCAATGGTAAGAAAAATATGATTAGCCTCTAAAGGTTGTTTGTGTAGAAGGTTAAAAGGTCAAGAGCTGGGACTCTTTCTTGTAAAAAACTGATTTTGCAGAAGAAGAAAAAATACTTCGGAAAACCAGAGTGCCGGAACTTCTCTAAAAATTGTCTCTTTTAAAAATTTATTTATTTAATTTATATATATATATATATATATTTTAATTACTACTTTGCGTTGCTACTTTTTTTCTTGTCTTTTGAAGATTGAATGCATTAATTGTCTGCACTGCACGTGGGCTCTGTTTCTTTTAAAAAGGTGAAATTCTTGCCTCGTTATACTTAAATGGCTACAGCAAATCAGTTTCAGTTCTACTGTTTGAGAGACTAATAACACAAGATGTTCACTTTTGTTAAGAAAATTATTTCTCAATTGAAAGGAGTGGGAGCTAGCAGAGCTTAAACTACTGGCTTTTCTTTTGTGGCCCTTTCAATGACACTTTCAATGAAAACAGCTTCACAAAACCAATATGTATGCACGCCACCTATTTACCTCATGTTTGAATTGTTTTGAAACTTACAGTAATTGCAACTGAGATGAAATAGGATGATATTTTAATAGTACTTGTAAAAGTTTTTTTTTGTTAAAGCCATAGTGCATAGTTTACTGACAACTAAAGTGTCTGCGTGTCCACATGATTCAGCCTTCCATGACCGCACAGGGCACTGGCTTGCTTCTGACTCTGAAGAAACATCGATAACCAGACTGATGACATGGAGGACGGACTTAAAAGAAGACATTTCCAAAAAGGATTGGAAAGAAAACCTGTGACGCATCTCAGAAACAAAGATTTAAAGTTACTCTAATATAATTGGCTGATGCAGGCACTCAAAACTCCTGTCCAATTAACAGTAATATACTTGAACTTTGTTTTAAATGCAATTAGGCTAAAGGAACTTGGGGAGTGTAACAAAATTAAAACATTCTTGAGGGAGGTGATCAATGAAACTCATATTGGCTGAACATTACACTTCACCCTAAGGTGATTGCTGCACCTGTATCCAACAAATCTAAATCTTAACTCCTCAAGATAAAAAAGGTATCGATTTTGCTATATACAGGCAATATCATCAGCAAATAACTTGAGTTGTTCTCATCCCACCCTGATGCTCTGTGCCAAATTTGGCAAAGATTGGCCATTAGGGGTCGGTATAATCAACATTTATTGGTTTAGTTTAAAAACTCAAGGCATTTGACGGCAAACCACACTTCTGATTCATAACTTTGTAACTTAATAATATAACTAGTAGAAACATACTGTCTTTTGGAGCTAAAAGCTAACAGTGGTCCCGTTCGGTTGATGTCTTTGTTGTCTTCGTTCAGAAGGTTTTGTATCCAGCCTAGAAACCCAGAGTTTTTGGGGGGTCATCCTGCAGTTAATCCATACTGCTCCATGCAAGATTGATAAGAAATGTAACTAATGTGTCCTTTTTATGAGTTATAATGTTCAATATGTTTATTTTCTGCACTGGATGACTCCAAATATATAGTATAATATGTATAATTGTTTTAGACAACACAAATGCTTATATGGCATTGCTGTGTGTGTGATATCAATATATATCTGTGAGATACATGTTCCGTTTTATTTATTTATTTGTCTTTATGGTCCTACAACCTTTTGACCTTGACCTTGGGCAACAGGATTGATGTTTTACAAGCTTTTATAGAATATAAAATCAGACGGGCCACAGGTTGTTGAAAGTCCTTTAGAGCTTTGGGATATTTGCAACGGCACTATATGGCCGACCTTGCGGCTCACACCTCAATAATTCCTAAAGTTTGCATCCCCACATTACGCTTTGGGTTCCGCTTTTGCGTCCTCCACCGGTTCACCGATGTCGACTCACATTGGCGTGATGAGGCTTGTACCCCGGTCATAACTGCTTGCAGTTCTAGTTTGTTTTTATATTTATGCATATCATGACTTTGCTAGAGGAACCAGTATTCTGTACATGTGATACTTTCATGTAATTTGCTTTCTGTTTTTTTGTGTGTGGCTCTTATAGTATAACAGAGGTTAGGAGAGACACTCATGTAAGTATATGTTTACTTCTATGTACAATAAGTAAACGAAAAATAAATAAAAATATTGTTATGAAAAATAGCCATTAACCACCACTCTGGTGATAGCATCAGAAATGGACCCACTAGAATAATTATTCTGTGAGCACTACAGTATATGATGTACTATGGTTGTTCCTAAAACTGTATTATCATTATTTGTTTATTGTGCTCATTTCAAGAAGACGTACTTACTTCTGAATTTCAAGTTTGACTTGTTCTTTATTTATTAGCCTTTAAAAGGTACACTCAGTTTAAGCACCCAGAATAGCTCCAACATCCCAAAACGCAATTCCACCTCTCTGCTGATGTTTTGAAACTCAACTGTGAGCTGAGAGAGTTTGAAAACAAACACTGCGTTCAGAGGAGACAACAGATGAAAATGATTAGGCTTAAGGGTTATATCATGAGATCCTGTCCTGCATCAGGAAACCCCACATCCTCAATTCATCTTGCTGTTGTTTTCTGCATTTGAAACCACAATACACCCTTAAACCTTTAAGATTCTACTCATTTGTGATCAGCTTCTGCTGACTAAAAAGGCAAGCACTTGTTTATTTGATGAGGAAAAATGTGAGTTCCCTATTGCTATGACACAGATCACTGCCACAATGTAAACATTAATCCTGGTTTTATTTTCATCTGTCTGAAAATGTATGCAACCAAAATCATCTTGCTCTTGACACTAGCCATTCCACAGCCCTTAAAATGATGATGTTTAGCTTTTAGCTTTTACAGTAGTAACTCAAATCTGAATATATAGGCAGAAGACTGAAACATTACTAGTTAGCTATATAGCTGTTAATGCTAAAATACTGACATAGTAGACACAGGAAGCCACCCTGCCTCGGTTATGGTTTTAGTATTTCAACTGTAATGCAGAAAGCCAGTCAAATACAAGTGCATCCACTAGATGGTGCAAGCCTACTAGAATTGTAGACTCCATGTTTTATCTTCAGCCTGCCCATTTTTCTTAAGACAGTTTACATCATATCAACTTATCAGTCCTTATATTACCAAGCTTGAACTTTAAAAAAACTCTATACATATGGAAGTGGTTACTTTTTCTGACCCTCTGCATGGATTTTATTGGAAGTAAATGTAAGAAAAAAGTGTAATGTGACTGCCGCCTTAACAGATGCAAGACTATTCAAAGTAAGTATAGGCTCATGTGTAGGTAAATTAAAGTGCCACAAAAGCAGAGGTTTACTATAAAAAAAAAACACATGTAGTATGGCTTAATTGAAATGGATAGATGTTTAAACACTTTATATGATGCCAATTATTGTCCTGGATAACTGAGGGAGATGTTTGGTAAGCCCAGTATGACTTATTCATATATATTAAAAATTAAATGATTTATTGAATTATTTATTAGGATTTATATGATTTAATTTCCGCATTATTTTCTCAATAAGCTACTAAATGTTTTGTCTATAAAATGTCAGACAATAGCAGAAAATGCAAAGAAAAGCCCATTGAGATGCATGTTTTGGTTTTATTCAACCAAAATTCCAAAAGGAATTCAGTTTATTATCATATACAAAAAGAGAAGCATTAATCCCTCATAACTGAGACTCTGGAACCAGATAGTTGTCATTTTTGCTCAAAAAAATGACAAAAACAAGTCTTCGATTTTCAA
Organism: Etheostoma cragini; assembly: GCF_013103735.1. Classification (NCBI taxonomy): domain Eukaryota; kingdom Metazoa; phylum Chordata; class Actinopteri; order Perciformes; family Percidae; genus Etheostoma; species Etheostoma cragini. The sequence continues at coordinate 15,258,787 of NC_048419.1, read as the reverse complement.
AATAGCAAGCAATTAATTTTCTGCCGACTAATCATTGTAATTCTCAAGCAAAAAATTCAAGATAAGTCTCAAACCCTGAATATTAATGTATATGTGAATGTAAACTAACCAAATGTCTCTCTATGACAGCTTCAATCTTCTAAGAGTCAAAAATGACGTGTAATTGTAAATCTGATGAAAACAAAAAGGTGTACAGCACTTTGTCCCAAATATGTCCCAAATGATTGTTATAAAAAGTAGTGTATAGTGGTAATAACAATTCATAAGCTACTGATATCTCTGATCTCATTTTGGATGGAACTATTACACCACAAATCACAAACATCATCACCTATCTTTTTTTAGGAGAACCCTCACAGCAAGGGCATGGCCAATCAAACAAAGGAAAAGAAAAAAAAGATTATTGCTATTGTAGGATTTGATCATTTCCAAATGTTAGAGGATATTTTATCATAATAACAAATAGGGCTGACCCATAATAGTCAGATATTTAATGCTTTTATCAAACAAGTCGGATTCGACTGTCTCACAGTCAAATCTTCTCAGAGGCGTAAAACCCCAGTCCAGAACTAAGATTTGCGGTGAGACAAGTTGAAACTTGCAGCTACTTGCAACGTGCCCGTCTCAAATGCTCTGAAATCTGCCTGTTCACACAAATGCAACAAGACAAAGTGGTGTATAAGCTTCACAGCTACGACTCCTTGTACTTCTGTTGTAACTTCCAACTTTCAGGCTTTTTTATAGCTGGATATCATCTGTTGCATCTAAATATGAATGTGGATCATGTTAGTGATAGTGAGATACTTGCTACAGCTGCCTTTCTATTGGAGCAAAAATGGCAAAAACGTTTTATTTCTCTGATTCCCTGATTTGTTCTGCGGATGCTTGCTCTCGTCTGTCACTCTCTAGCTAATCTCACATTGCCAGACCTTCCTACACGGCGCTGCGGAGGAGAGTCAGGCTAGTCCACACAGCTTGTCACTCCCCGATGTGAGTCAAGTGCAGATTCGAGTCAGGCATCTTCAGATTTAATTTGTTTACGGCATAACGTGTCATACTGACATTTGTGAAATCCATGAAATAATAAACTTGTCTCATTTCAAACAACAACAGAAGATGGAAATCATTTCAAAAACGTTTTAGCTATCTATGATTGTTTGATTGCTAACATTAACTCAAAATGCCATTAGCCAGCAGTAAACAAAATTTGTTAAGTAGGTCCATTTTACTGTATTGACATTACAGGAGTCTCTTGTTACCATCTTTTAGGCTACTTGTTGCAGAGTCACAAATGCGCAACTCACATCTTCACTCGTGCAAAGTGACGCATACGGAACTCAAATCTTTAATCGACTCATATCGAGCAGTGACACCACTTTCCGGCCCGGAAAGACATCTGGCGGAATTTCCTGCGGCACCGGAGCCACCTTGGAAGTGGAACTTTGTGGATATGGACTCATAAACAGTTAAAGAAATGGACCAACAGTGATACCTGAGGTTACTGCGCAGCCTCCATCTGAGGTTGAAGACGTAGATGTGACGTGAGCAATCTGTCGATCTTCTGGTAGCTGTGTCAAGAAAAATCTGACTCACTCCAAATCTTGCAGAGATGGAGAGAGTAGGCATATGTTACGGGATAACATAGGCACAGGCTAATTAATGTTAACTAAAATGCTAGTTAACATTAGTAATCAAAGCTAAACAGCTAATGTAAGTCAAAACTGCCTGCGAGCCTTCTCCTGTACTGTCTACTATGTGACAGTAAGTTGCGGGGTTATGACACAATCATTAGCCAAATTTTACAAAAACAGGTGCTACAAAGCCATAACGTGATATACAAGGTAATGGAGCCTTTTAAATATTTTAACTAGCATTTTAGTTAGCAAAAATTAGCCTGTGCCTATGTCATCTCCTTACCTACGTTCTCCGTCTCTGAAAGGTTGGGAATGATTGAGATTTCTCTTGGCACAGCTACCAGAAGACTTACAACTTTCAGACAGGTTGCTCACGTTACATATATGTCATCAAGCTCAGTTGAAGGCTGAGCAGTAACGCTCAGCTATCACTAAAAACTGCTTCTGATAGCCTTCCCCTGTTGTCATTGGTTCACTGTCTATGGTTCAACTACATACTGTACTTGCGGCGCTCGTTGAGCCTCGGGGCCGGTTTGGAGAGCAGCAACTTTTCTCAGCAACTTTCTGAAACAGTTTTGTCTCGTTGCAAATCTTTGGTCTGACATTGAACTGGGCTGTATGAAACCAGGTACATGACATTTTGGCTATATGGGAGTGCTCAATGATAGATTTTACATAGAACTACCTGTTTTCTTTTTTTCTTTCAATAAGTTAATATCCAGGCTCTCCGGTTTCACTTTCATGATCCGTGACTGATGCACCACCCCCCGCCCCCATGGCCCCCCACCCACATGATTTGACGATCAGTCAACAATAGTCAAGACCTAAAAATAATGATTTGACTATGAAAATTCATATTCAGTGACACCAATAATAACAAATGAAAATGACTATTTGGTCACAATAAATAGTTTATTGACTGGTTTCAGATGTTCATAACTAAATTATAGTATATGAACAATTTGTATATGTTTAGATTTTTTGCAATAGCATAGTTACACAAAACCTTGTTATTGTTACATTGTTTCACAAAATGTAAGCTGGGTTGGCTGTTGTAGGCAACAGTATTAGCTACATTTTCAGATGAATTTTAAGATTCAAATTGTAATGCACATACCAAAAAATTTCTTTCATAACATAAGTTCTACGTTTAAATAACTTTCATTTTAGATCCAACTCAACACAAAAGCAGTAGAAAAAAAACGTAATTCATTTGCTCATTATGATGTCGAAAAATACCATTAATTTGGCATGTTGGGCTTCTCTAATGATAGTTTACATTATAGTTTACATTGTTTGATTTGATTACTTTCTTACATAACATCTATTTGATTTATAGATTTGAAGATTTATCCATAATGCAATGTAACAAACATTTGTGTAATATTAGAAAGGATAATTTACAGGAAAATTAAACACCAAAATACATGGTGTAAAGCATAGACATGGTCACATTATCGTTAATCTTTGCACGGTTACTTTGGATTTCCCTCTGATTTTTAATAACCTTTTCACAGATTCTTTGATTTCTTGCGTCTGCAGAACATAAATGATTGGGTTCAACATGGGAGGAAAGACGGAGGTCAGAGACAAGTTTATGATCCTGGCATTTGGATGTATTTTTTCCATCAGGGTAAATGTTATTAACAGTGGGATGAAATATATTGCTACCAATGAGAGATGACCTATGCACGTTTTAAAGGCTTTGATTCCTTGTCGTAGTGTGGCCACTTTAGCCAAAGTACAGCCAATATATAGGTAAGTTAAAATGATAAAAATGAATGGAAGCCAAAAAATAAGAACAGGATACAAACAGCCAACTACATAATTGGGGAAATGGTCGTTGCATGCAAGCCTGTATATCTGGCCATGGTCACAGAAATAGCTGTTAATAACAACAGAATTACAGAAGGAAAGTCTTGTAAGAAGGCCAACTGCAATGAGTACAGCAGTTATAATAAAGACCCAGAATGAGGCAATCAACGACAGCATAAACCTGTGGGTCACTTTCACTCTATAGTGCAGTGGGAAGATGATAGCTATCAGTCTGTCATAGGAGAGTGCAACCAGATTAAATGACTGCATAGAAAGGCAGGTGTAGCAGAAAAAAAGGAATGCCAAGCAGTCGTTGTAGGAGATGTATGGATGATCCAACAGGAAGATGTCAAGAAGCTTTGGCACCAGTGCAGAACTACCACACAGGTCCACAAATGCCATGTTAAAAACAGCAACATATTTTGGAGTTCTCAGATTATGATCCAAGTATATTACAGCCATTACAACTGTGTTTCCCAGCACTGAAACAATAAAAACAAAAAACAGAAAGACATAGTAATGGTTAATATTTGGCAAGCCAGATAAACCACTTATTATGAAATATGCAGGATGCACAAAAGTGATGTTTTTCCCAAGAGCTGAGTTGAATAACTCCATTTAAAAAAGAAAATTCCACACCGCAGCGATTTACGTATAGAAGTGTCCTTTTCTGTACTTCAGCATCCGCACTGTGTTGTTTTATGTATGAGCTGCTCTCTCTCTTTGTGGTGACAGAACTCTGTCAAGCTTTAACTGTTTTGACTACTAAGAGAAGCAGACCTCCGCCTTTCTGTCAAATAAGATGAATGTCTATTCCCCTGTGTCTTTTCTATGAGAGCCACTCATTACCAGACAAACCCATTTTAATGAATCTTACTTACTCACATTTACTAAGCACAAATCTTTAGAGCACCTAAAGTATAACGTATTTAATATTTAGTATAGTATTTCAGTGAGCAACCTTTCAATTCATTTTTTTTTCATTGATTTTAATCAATATATTTATAACAATATGTATTAAATGACAATGTGAAAGGAGCCGCTTATGGTGTTGAACATATAGAGAATTTCTTTAAACCAATCACAATCGTCTTTGGCGCTCCAAGGTTTCTATTGTTGCATACAGCTTGCTGGACACTGGTTTACCGGGCAAGGCAGAGGCACACAGCTGACAGCATTGGCAACTGTTCAGGAACTGTCAAATATATTATAACATTCGACTACAGTCTTGATCAGTGATATCCTAAATGACAGACTGAACTAAGATCTCATCTAGCAATTGTATTTTGGAGACTGCTAGGTGCACCCTGAAGTAGCTTGGAGGTCAAAATATGGTTGGATTTCTTTTGTTTTTCAAAAACAGCTTTTTGTTTTAACACTCGTAATTTACTGGCCATTGGCACAATTAAAATTTTCTAAATGTCCTATAATCAAACCATTGCAAAAAAAGAAAAGAAGCTAGCTCTGGGTCTATCAGAGATGGAAAGTAACGAACTACAAATACTTTGTTACTGTACTCAAGTAGATTTTTCAGATATTATATACTTTCCTATTTATTTTTTTGGCGACTTTTTACTTTTACTCCTCACAGTTTAACACAAATATCGGTACTTTCTACTCCTTACATTTAAAAAAATTGTTTTATTATTTTAATTTTCTACTAAAGGTCGTCTATCAGGTGTGATTGTGAGTGCATGTCGAGGGGAATAGCGCGGACATGCGCCTCACACCGCAAGCAGTTGCGCACGGCACACAAAGAAAATTTTATGACAGAAAATAAAAAGAAACTAGCTGTCCGGAGGATAATCAGTTGAGATTGTCTGCGTCTTTGAGAACTGTAAGTCGTATAACTTATGTTGCCAGTTCATTTAAGCCTGTTGTTGTATTGATCTGTAGTTCTGGCAAATTTAAAAGTTAGCTTGTTTGTGTTCTTCCCCTGTTAGCTAGGTTAAACCTGTTAGCTAGGTTACACCTGTCAGCTAGGTTACACCTGTCAGCTAAGTTACACATGTCAGCTAGGTTACACCTGTTAGCTAGGTTACACCTGTTAGCTAGGTTACACCTGTCAGCTAGGTTACACCTGTTAGCTAGGTTACACCTGTTAGCTAGGTTACACCAGTTAGCTAGGTTAAACCTGTTAGCTAGGTTACACCTGTCAGCTAGGTTACACCTGTTAGCTAGGTTACACCTGTTAGCTAGGTTACACTAGTTAGCTAGGTTAAACCTGTTAGCTAGGTTACACCTGTCAGCTAGGTTACACCTGTCAGCTAGGTTACACCTGTCAGCTTGGTTACACCGGTTAGCTAGGTTACACCTGTCAGCTAGGTTACACCTGTTAGCTAGGTTAAACCTGTTAGCTAGGTTAAACCTGTTAGCTAGGTTACACCTGGCAGTTGATGCAATATAATGCCGATTGTTGAACGTCCTTGCTCATTAAGATAATGTAACTAATAGTGGTTTTCTTGATATTATTTACTAGCATATATGATTCCTATGCATTGTGTATGTTAGCCTTTACAATGCTATTTATTTATTTTATTACCAAACAAACAGCGATAGCAGAGCTGCCCCCCGCCCCCATGTCTATAGTGATGCCTTATTGTAATAAAGCATCAACAGAGAGAAGTTGTCTCCGTCCATGTTTTAAATACAGTCCTAATATAGTCCTCACTAAGTTTAAAATATTTTACTGGAGTTTGTTATTATTTTTGCGTCATCAATATCAATAGAATCTAATTGGATGGGAATATACACAGACTTCTCACAAAATCACACTTGAATTGATATCTTGCTACTTGTTAACCTGGAATCCCAGTCTCTGTCGCAAAAAATAAGCTATATGTGTTAGGCCTATTGGTAGACAGACATTTAAAATGTAGCCAATGGCATATAAAGAACAAAGAATAAAGAGCCTTTTTTTCCATGTCCACTGAAGTTTCTCAGCTTGCTCTCTAGTAACATCTGTCTGATCCAGGTGGCTTTGTCATTTGCAAAGCTACTTTTACTTTTATACTTTAAGTACATTTCCAAGTCTCTACTTTGTTACTTTTACTTGAGCAAAGAAGTTAAATCAGTACTTCTACTTTTAGTTAGAGTTTACTTTAGTATTTTTTAACACAATTATCTGTACTTGTACTTGAGTATAGGAAGTGAGTACTTTTGCCATCTCTGGGATCTATATGATTAAAAAAATTGTTGTAAAGTTAGTTTCTAACTATGGTTTTGCAAGAAAAAAACATTCATCAGATTAGCTTGTGGTTGGTACAAATGAGAGTGGTGTGTATGAGAGATTTCAGTCAGGTTCTAAGGCCCATCCCATCAATAACCTACTTTTATCAGCTAATAACGTGAACCTGTCCATTCTAGTTTGCCTCTTTTTGAAAACAGAATTTGACACACTTCAGGGCTACCTGAGCATTGGCTGGCTGTGACTGGAACAGATTTCTACTGATCTAATTTATACCTCTGGCATAACTTTCACTACAGGTCATGGTAACTCTCTGTTGTCTTACTAGAAAGTACTTCATTAAAGATTTGGCAAGGTTGCTATGCTCCTTTTGAGTTATTCAAAAGATGATTCCCTGTAGCAGTTATTCAGCAATTTACATTTACAACTTCTGTTATTTTCTACTACAATCTACCTATTGATATGCACCCTGTTTCACATCTTTAATCACATAATATTAAACCTGTATACATATAACACAACTGACAGAAACCTCAACGAAAATGTTTAATGAAAGACTGGTCTCTTTAAAACTCCAATTCAAGCATTCATCGCCACAGAAGCAAATTTTTGTAGAGCTGCTTTACAATAACGTTTTTCAGGAAAAGTTGGGATGTCCCTGAATGACCAGAGAGGTTTATTAGGTGCTGAGTTAGAAAACACAGTTGAATAATTTAGGAAAAAAACAGGCAAGAAAACAAGATGCGTCTCATTCTTTTTTCAATCACATATCTACGAATATAAAGAAGCAAAATATTACAACATTCGATTGCAATACATATTTATTAATAATAATATTAATAATAATAATAATAATAATAATATATTTTAGGAATAAAATCTGCTTTTATTTTAAATTTTTGCACCAAGAGATGAAACTGAAAACTACCGTATATACAGTACATATACAGCAGACTCATCAAGACCTTGCAGCGACAAACCTTGATCACAAGAACTTTATCACACAAGCATATACGCATAAATTAAACTAGTTAGCAGAAAACACTTAGTTTAGCTCTGTTATACTATAGACAGGCGTTATTACTGTATTATGTAATTTTAAAATAGTTATTTTATGTCAAGCTAAATTATTGTAATTTTAATTTATTAAATTAATTAATTTACTATTAATATTTGTGGGATATCAAATAAAGTATCTAGTATGTACAAAAGCTGTTGCTTATTTGAATTGTATCAATAAGTTTTACTTTAAAGGTCATAATGTCCTAAACACAAAGCCTAAAATAGATACACAAATGGTCAC
>NC_048419.1:15238440-15250748 GCF_013103735.1 Etheostoma cragini | reverse complement strand
TGATTGGGTTCAGCATGGGAGGAAAGACGGAGGTCAGAGACAAGTTTATGATCCTGGCATTTGGATCAATTTTTGAACCCATAGTAAATGTGATTATTATTGGGAGGAAATAAATTGTCACTAATGAAAGATGAGCTGTACAGGTTTTAAATGCCTTTACTCTTTCCTGAACTGTGGCTACTTTAGACAATGCATAACCAATATATGAATAACTAAACAAGATAAATGCCAGTGGAAGCCAAAGAACAAACAGCGGTAACAACACACCAATGACAGAGTTGGGAGTTTTGTCATTGCAGGCCAACCTGAATATCTGGCCATGATCGCAAAAATAGCTGTTAATAACCACAGACTTACAGAAGGAAAGTCGTGTAAGAAGGCCAACTGCAATAAGTATTACAATAATAACAAAGACCCAGAATGAGGCAATCAATGACAGCATAAACCTGTGGGTCACCTTCACTTGATAGTGCAGTGGGAAGATGATAGCTATCAGTCTATCATAGGAGAGTGCAACCAGATTAAATGACTGCATAGAAAGGCAAGTGTAGCAGAAAAAAAGGAATGCCAAGCAGTCGTTGTAGGAGATGTATGGATGATCCAACAGAAAGATGTCAAGAAGCTTTGGCACCAGAGCAGAACTACCACACAAGTCCACAAATGCCAAGTTAAAAACAGCAACATATTTTGGAGTTCTCAGATTATGATCCAAGTATATTACAGCCATTACAACTGTGTTTCCCAGCACTGAAACAATATAAACAAACAAAAAAAAGACATAGATATACTTAATATATGGTATGCCAATAAATCCACTTATCACAAAGTATGCAGGACGCACAAAAGTGTTGTTGTTTCCAAAAGCGAGGTTGAAAAAGCCCATTTAGAAAAAATCTCAAAGTTATATTCTGTGTTTAATGTAGAGAACAGTACTCTATGTTGGCACTGTGTTGTTATGTAGACAGAGGTAAGCTCTTCGTTCTAGCTCACTTTCTGATGATGAAGCTCTGACAAGCTTTAACTGTTCTGTCAGTCGATCTGTGTTTATGTCAAATACAGTCAAGGTCTGATTCATTGAGACTGTAGTATGTAGGCGTAAAAAATCATTTTTAATCCATAGAGACAGAGCTTATTAAAGTCTCGCCCACACATGAAGAAAACAATTGCGCTCTACCTTGACTTTGTATGTGTGGGAAGGTGCCTCCTTAACAATTCTGTCTAACAAACGACAGAAAAATGGCTAAAAGCTGCAGTGTGGTTGAATGCATTAACAACAGGGTAAAGAACAATACCACCATTTTCATAAACTGCCAAACTAAAAAACTGAGCTTTTAGGAAGACACAAATTGAATACATGAAATACAATTTGAGCAGCAGGATGAGGCCCTGACACTCAGTATGCCTAAAGTTATGTGTGCACTAACATTTGTCATCACGTGTCACGTTTTGGCGAGTCTTGCACTGCCAGACCTATCTCCACCTATCCCCAATTCCCCAAAATCTCACAATACAAGGGCCCGGTCAACCTCTCCTTAATACAGTGCAGTCGCCCTGTCCCATGTGCATAAAAACACCCCCAAAGCATGATGCTACCAACCCCATGCTTCACAGTACTAATCCTTCTTCTTCCTCCAAACATTGTTAGTGGAATTATGACCAAAAAGTTCTATTTTGTTCTCATCTGACCACATGACTTTCTCCCATGACTCCTCTGGATCATCCGAATGGTCACTGGCAAACTTAAGACGGACCTTGACATGTGCTGGTTTAAGCAGGGGAATCTTCCGTGCTATGCATGATTTCAAACCATGACGTCTTAGTGTATTAACAAAAGTAACCTTGGAAATGGTGGTCCCAGCTCTTATCAGGTCATTGACCAGCTCTTCCCATGTTCTTATGGGCTGATTTCTCACCTTTCTTAGGATCATTGAGACCCAACAAGGTGAGATCTTGCATGGTCCAAAGGAGATTGACAGTCATGTTTAGCTTCTTCCATTTTCTAATGATTGCTCCAACAGTGGACCTTTTTTCACCAAGTTGCTTGGCAATTTCCCCATAGCCCTTTCCAGCCTTGTGGAGGTGTACAATTTAGTCTCTAGTGTCTTTGGACCACTCTTTGTTCTTGGCCATGTTGGTAGTTGGATTCTTACTGATTGTATGGGGTGGACAGATGTCTTTATGCAGCTAACAGCCTCAAACAGGTACATCTAATTTAGGATAATAAATGGAGTGGAGGTGGACATTTTGAAGGCAGACTAACAGGTCTTTGAGGGTCAGAATTCTAGTTGCTAGACAGGTGATCAAATACTTATACTATACTATAATACATACTTTGCAGCTGTATCATACAAATAGATACTTCAAAAATCATGCATTGTGATTTCTGGATTTTTTTTTTTTAGATTATTTCTCTCACAGTGGACAAAGAGTGGTGTGGAATCAACAGTGTTATTTTGGGTGGTTAAAAAGGAAAAGGATGAAGTAAAACAGGTCAATTTGACCCTTGGACAACATGAGGGAAAAACAGTTTCCCATGCAAAAACAGTTACAGCTGTTAGAAGTGTACAACCCATTGTTAACATACTATCAGTTACTTTATATTTCATTTGTCAGCTGGCCCTTTTTTACGAAGCTGCTTACAATAAGTGCAATCAAACATGAAGATGCAATTCTTGCTAGTTTGCATTAATCCTGGCAAAAGTGGGTGATTGTTGGCCTTTCTGGATGATTTCCAGTTTTTCCCGAAAGGCCATCATTAAAATTAAGTTAATCTAGACACACAGTCTTCTTTGCTAACTGTTGTCATCTGCTGCTCTAACTGTTAATCAAAACTCGTTTGTTGTTGTTTAAATTGTTGAAGGAACTAAAGTCTTCATTATCACTTTCGCGAGCCGCTTCTACTGGGACCCATGTGGATGGTACTGTATACCTGAATGCCCTGACGTTCATCCCACCCCCAACTCACACACATCACAATATGTTTGGCTAATCCTAAATTGTTTTTTTTTCTTCTCTATAGTGTTAAACTCGAGGTGAAGTTTCATTATCTTGCAATGTTCCAATCCAATGTCCAAGGTAAAATAAACGTGTAAGCTAAAGACTGTGAAGTGACGTTTTTAACGTAATTTTTATTTAACCTTTATTTAACCAGGAGATTAAAATCTCTTTTCCGAGGGAGACCTGGCCAAGGCGGCACACCAGTAACAATTTGAATAGAAATACAGCATAGTCAAAACCACACAGAGGAAAGGAACAGGTCACATGTGGCATCTCCATCTTCATCTCAAGCAATCAATGTGAGTCGACAAGACATGTGTAAGAGATGGAGATACCGACAGAGACTAACAACCAGCTTTTGGAACAGCTGGAGAAAGGACTACTTGCTGAACTTGAAATCAGCACACAAGTGTGACATACCCACACGCACTGTGCTAAAGGTGGGAGAGGTCATCTTGATCGGAGAGGATAACGCTCCAGGGCAGACCTGACAAATTGGGAGGATAACAGCTACCAGAAGACCTACAACTTTCAGACAGGTTGCTCACGTCACATCTACGACATCAAGCTCAGCTGAAGGCTGAGCAGTAACGCTCAGCTATCACCGAAAAGTTCTTCTGATAGCCTTCCCTGGTTGTCACTGGTTCACTGTCTATGGTTCAACTACATACTGTACTTGCGGCGCTCGTTGAGCCTCGGGGCCGGTTTGGAGAGCTGCAACTTTTCTCAGCAACTTTCTGAAACAGTTTTGTCTCATTGCAAATCTTTGGTCTGACATTGAACTGGGCTGTATGAAACCAGGTACATGACATTTTGGCTATATGGGAGTGCTCAATGATAGATTTTACATAGAACTACCTGTTTTCTATTTTTCTTTCAATAAGTTAATATCCAGGCTCTCCAGTTTCACTTTCATGATCCGTGACTGATGCACCACCCCCCGCCCCCATGGCCCCCCACCCACATGATTTGACGATCAGTCAACAATAGTCAAGACTTAAAAATAATGATTTGACTACGAAAATTTGTAAGTGACACCCCTAATAACAAATGACAATGAGTCTTTGGTCACAATAAATAGTTTATTCACTGGTTTATATGTTCATAATTATATATAGTATACATAATTTGTATATGTTTGGATTTTTTGCAATTGCATAATTACAAAAAACCTTGTTATTATTACATTGTTTCACAAAATGTAACCTGGGTTGGCTGTTGTAGGCAACAGTATTAGCTACATTTTCAGTTGAATTTTAAGATTCAAATTATGCACATACCACAAAAATTATTTCATAAAATAAGTTCTACGTTTAAATAACTTTCATGTTAGATCCAACTCAACACAAAAGCAGTACAAAAAAAAAACATAATTGGTATGCTCATTATGCTGTTAAAAAATACCATTCATTTGGCATGTTGGGCTTCTACTTATTGGGGGAGGAAAATTATAGTTTACATTATAGTTTACATTGTTTGATTTTATTACTTTGTTACAGAAGATCTATTTGATTTATGGACTTGTAGATTCATACATAATGCAATGTAACAAACATTTGTGTAATGTTAGAAAGGATAATTTACAGGAAAATAAAACACCAAAATACATGGTGTAAAGCATAGACAAATGGTCACATCATCCTTAATCATTGTATGGTTACTTTGGATTTCCCTCTGATTTTTAATAACCTTTTCACAGATTCTTTGATTTCTTGTGTCTGCAGAACATAAATGATTGGGTTCAGCATGGGAGGAAAGACGGAAGTCAGAGACAAGTTTATGATCCTGGCATTTGGATGTAATTTTTCCATCAGGGTAGATGCTATTAACAGTGGGATGAAATATATTGCTACCAATGAGAGATGACCTACGCACGTTTTAAAGGCTTTGATTCCTTCTCTTAGTGTGGCCACTTTAGCCAAAGTACAGCCAATACATAGGTAAGTTAAAAGGACAAAAAATAATGGAAGCCAAAAAATTAGAACAGTATACAAAGTGCCAACAACATAATTTGGGAAATTGTCGTTGCATGCAAGCCTGTATATCCGAGCATGGTCACAGAAATAGCTGTTAATAACAACAGAATCACAAAAGGAAAGTCTTGTAAGAAGGCCAACTGCAATGAATACAGCAATTATAATAAAGACCCAGAATGAGGCAATCAACGACAGCATAAACCTGTGGGTCACTTTCACTCTATAGTGCAGTGGGAAGATGATAGCTATCAGTCTGTCATAGGCGAGTGCAACAAGATTATATGACTGCATAGAAAGGAAGGTGTAGCAGAAAAAAAAGAATGCCAAGCAGTCGCTGTAGGAGATGTATGGGTGATCCAACAGAAAGATGTCAAGAAGCTTTGGCACCAGAGCAGAACTACCACACAGGTCCACAAATGCCAAATTAAAAACAGCAACATATTTTGGAGTTCTCAGATTATGATCCAAGTATATTACAGCCATTACAACTGTGTTTCCCAGCACTGAAACAATAAAAACAAAAAACAGAAAGACATAGTAATGGTTAATATTTGGCAAGCCAGATAAACCACGTATTATGAAATATGCAGGATGCACAAAAGTGATGTTTTTCCCAAGAGCTGAGTTGAATAACTCCATTAAAAAAAGCAGTGATTTACGTATAGAAGTGTCCTTTTCTGTACTTCAGCATCAGCACTGTGTTGTTTTATGTATGAGCTGCTCTCTCTCTTTCTGGTGACAGAACTCTGTCAAGTTTTAACTGTTTTGACTACTAAGAGAAGCAGACCTCCCCCTTTCTGTCAAATAAGATGAATGTCTATTCCCCTGTGTCTTTTCTATGAGAGCCACTCATCACCAGACAAACCCATTTCAATGAATCGTACAGACTCACATTTACTTACCACAAATCTAAAGAGCACCTAAAGTATAACGTATTTTATATTTAATATAGTATTTTAGTGAGCAACCTTTCAGTTACTTTTTTGTTTAAAGTGACTTTAATCAATATATTTATAACAATATGTATCAAATGACAATGTGAAAGGAGCCACTTATAGTGATGAACATATAGAGAATTATCACCTAAATCTACAGCTTAACTCCGCTTTACGGAACTTCATAATGGGTTACAACTTTACTGTTTTGGTTCACTTTCCGGGCTTTCGAAGCATTGTTTTTGACTGCAGCATGCAACTGTTTTCATTTAAACTGGTTTAAAAAAACACTGTAGTCTTGCATTGCCACAGAGAGAGCTATCTCCACAGCGCTGTGGAGTAAGGTATGACTCTATCATACATACATTCCAGGATAGGAAACAAAAAAAACACTCTGGGTTGTTTGCATTTCTTTAAACCAATCACAATCGTCTTTGGCACTCCAAGGCTCCTATTGTTTCATACAGCTTGCTGGACACTCGTTTCCGGGCAAGGCAGAGGCCCACAGCTGAAAGCATTAGCAACTGTTCAGGAACTGTCAAAAATATTATAACACTGGACTACAGTCTTGATCAGTGATATCCTTAAAAGACATACTGAACAAATGTCGCATCTAGCAATTGAAATGTGGAGACTGCTAGGTGCACTCTGAAGTAGCTTGGAAGTCAGAATTTGGTTGGATTGTTGTTTTTGAAACAAAAACAGCTTTTTGTTTTGAACATACATATATTTTCTGGCCAGTGGCACAATTCAAATTTTCTAAATATATTTATATATTATATTTATATATGTATTTCAACCATTGCAAAAAAAAAAAAAAAAGAAGCTAGCTCTGGGTCTATATGATTAAAAAATTTGTTGTAAAGTTAGTTTCTAGCTATAGTTTTCCAAGAGAAAAACATTCATCAGATTAGCTTGCGGTTGGTACAAATGAGAGTGTTATGTACGAGAGATTTCAGTCAGGTTCTAAGGCCCATCCCATCAATAACCTTCTTTTATCAGCTAATAACGTGAACCTTTCCATTCTGGTTTGCCTCTTATTTGAAAACAGAAGTTGACACACTTCAGGGCTAATCTGAGCATTGGCTGGCTGTAACTGGAACAGATTTCTACTCATGTAATGTATACCTCTGGCATAACTTTCACTACAGGTCATGGTAACTCTAGATCCTCTATGTTGGGTCCCACAGGGTTGTGCTTGATTTTCAATGAATAAAATAAACACTGGTCAGTCTCTGTTGTCTTACTAGAAAGTACTTCATTAAAGATTTGGCCAAGGTTGCTATTCTCCTCTTGAGTTACAGTGCCTTGCGAAAGTATTCGGCCCCCTTGAACTTTTCAACCTTTTGACACATTTCAGGCTTCAAACATAAAGATATAAAAAAAAATATTTTTTGTGAAGAATCACCAACAAGTGGAACACAATCGTGAAGTGGAACAAAATCTATTGGATATTTTAAACTTTGTTAGCAAATAAAAAACTGAAATGGTGCGTGCTAAATTATTCGGCCCCCTTGCGTTAATACTTTGTAGCGCCACCTTTAGCTGTGATTACAGCTGCAAGTCGCTTGGGGTATGTCTCTACCAGTTTTGCACATCGAGAGACTGAAATTCTTGCCCATTCTTCCTTGCAAAACAGCTCGAGCTCAGTGAGGTTGAATGGAGAGCGTTTGTGAAAAGCAGTTTTCAGTTCTTTCCACAGATTCTCGATTGGATTCAGGTCTGGACTTTGACTTGGCCATTCTGACACCTGGATACGTTTATTTGTGAACCATTCCTTTGTAGATTTTGCTGTATGTTTGGGATCATTGTCTTGTTGGAAGATACATCTCCGTCCCAGTTTCAGTTCTTTTGCAGACTCCAACAGGTTTTCATCCAAAATGGTCCTGTATTTGGCTGCATCCATCTTCCCCTCAATTTTAACCATATTCCCTGTCTCTGCTGAAGAAAAGCAGGCCCAAACCATGATGCTGCCACCACCATGTTTGACAGTGGGGATGGTGTGTTGAGGGCGATGAGCTGTGTTGCTTTTACGCCAAACATATCGTTTTGCATTGTGGCCAAAAAGTTCGATTTTGGTTTCATTGGACCAGAGCGCCTTCTTCCACATGTTTGGTGTGTCTCCCAGGTGGCTGGTGGCAAACTTTAGACAAGACTTTTTATGGATATCTTTGAGAAATGGGTTTCTTCTTGCCACTCTTCCATTAAGGCCAGATTTGTGCAGTGTACGACTGATTGTTGTCCTATAGACAGACTCTCCCACCTCAGCTGTAGTTCTCTGCAGTTCATCCAGAGTGATCATGGGCCTCTTGGCTGCATCTCTGATCAGTCTTCTCCTTGTCTGAGCTGAAAGTTTACAGGGACGGCCAGGTCTTGGTATATTTGCAGTGGTCTGATACTCCTTTCATTTCAAAATGATCGCTTGCACAGTGCTCCTTTGGATGTTTAAAGCTTGGGAAATCTTTTTGTATCCAAATCCGGCTTTAAACTTCTCCACAACAGTATTATGGACCTGCCTGGTGTGTTCCTTGGTCTTCATGATGCTCTCTGCACTTTCAACAGAACCCTGAGACTATCACAGAGCAGGTGCATTTATACAGAGACTTGATCACACACAGGTGGATTTTATTTACCACCATCAGTCATTTAGGACAACATTGGATCATTCAAAGATCCTCGCTGAACTTCTGGAGTGAGTTTGTTGCACTGAAAGTAAAGGGGCCGAATAATTTTGCACGCACCACTTTTCAGTTTTTTATTTGCTAAAATAGTTTAAAATATCCAATAGATTTCGTTCCATTTCACAATTGTGTCCCACTTGTTGGTGATTCTTCACAAAAAATGTTTGAAGCCTGAAATGTGTCCAAATGTTGAAAAGTTCAAAGGGGGCCGAATACTTTCGCAAGGCACTGTATATAAAAGACAATTACCTGTAGCAGTTATTCAGCAATTTACATTTACAACTTCAGTCATTTTCTACTACAATCATGTTATTGATATGCAGCCTGTTTCACATCTTTAATCACATAATATTAAACCTGTATACATATAACACAACCGACACAAAGCGCAACGAAAATGTTTAATAAAAGACTGGTCTCTTTAAAACTCCAATTCAAGCATTCATCGCCACAGAAGCAATGTTGTTGTAGTTGCTTTACAATAACGTTTTTCAGGAAAAGTTGGGATGTCCCTGAATGACCAGAGAGGTTTATAAGGTGCTGAGTTAGAAAACACAGTTGATTAATTCAGGAAAAAAGCAGGAAAGAAAACAAGATGGGTCTCATTCCTTTATCCTCATCACATATCCACGAACATAAAGAAGCAAAATATTACAACATTCGATTAAAATACATGTTTATTAATAATAATAATAATAATAATAATAATACATTTTAGGAATAAAAATCTGCTTTCATTTTAAATGTTTGCACTAAGAGATGAAAATTAAAACTACAGTATATACAGTACATATACAGCAGACTCCATCAAGACTTTTCAGTGACAAACTTTGATCAAAAGAACTTTATCACACAAGCATATACGCATAAATTAAACTAGTTAGCAGAAAACACTTAGTTTAGCTCTGTTATACTATAGACAGGCGTTATTACTGTATTATGTAATTTTAAAATAGTTATTTTATGTCAAGCTAAATTATTGTAATTTTAATTTATTAAATTAATTAATTTAATATTAATATTTGTGGGATGTCAAAAAAAGTATCTAGTATGTACAATAGCTGTTGCTTATTTGATCAATAAGTTTTACTTTAAAGGTCATAATGTCCTAAACACAAAACCTAAAATAGATACACAAATGGTCACTTTAGGGTTAATTTCTTCACCATAACTTGGGATTTCATTCTGATTTTTAATATTTTTTTTACAGATTGTTTGATTTCTTCCGTCTGCAGAACATAAATGATTGGGTTCAGCATGGGAGGAAAGACGGAGGTCAGAGACAAGTTTATGATTCTGGCATTTGGATCAATTTTTGAACTCATAGTAAATGTGATTATTACTGGGAGAAAATAAATTGTCACTAATGAAAGATGAGCTGTGCAAGTTTTAAATGCCTTTACTCTTTCCTGAACTGTGGCTACTTTAGACAATGCATAGCCAATATTTAAATAACTAAACAAGATGAATGTCAGTGGAAGCCAAAGAATAAAAAGCGGTAACAACACACCAATGACAGAGTTGGGAGTTGTGTCATTGCAGGCCAACTTGTATATCTGGCCATGGTCGCAAAAATAGCTTTTAATAACCACAGAACTACAGAAGGAAAGTCGTGTAAGAAGGCCAACTGCAATAAGTATAACAACAACAACAAAAACCCAGAATGAAGCAATCAACGACAGCATAAACCTGTGGGTCACCTTCACTTGATAGTGCAGTGGGAAGATGATAGCTATCAGTCTGTCATAGGAGAGTGCAACCAGATTAAATGACTGCATAGAAAGGCAGGTGTAGCAGAAAAAAAGGAATGCCAAGCAGTCGTTGTAGGAGATGTATGGGTGATTAAACAGAAAGATGTCAAGAAGCTTTGGCACCAGAGCAGAACTACCACACAGGTCCACAAATGCCAAATTAAAAACAGCAACATATTTTGGAGTTCTCAGATTATGATCCAAGTATATTACAGCCATTACAACTGTGTTTCCCAGCACTGAAACAATATAAACAAACAAAAAAAAGACATAGACATACTTAATATATGGTATGCCAATAAATCCACTAATCACAAAGTATGCAGGACGCACAAAAGTGTTGTTGTTTCCAAAAGTGGGGTTGAAAAAGCCCATAGTAGAAAAAATCTCAAAGTTATATTCTGTGTTTAATGTAGAGAACAGTACTCCACGTCGGCACTTTGTTGTTATGTAGACAGAGGTAAGCTCTTCGTTCTAGCTCTCTTTCTGATGATGAAGCTCTGACAAGCTTTAACGGTTCTGGCAGTCGATCTTTGTTTGTGTCAAATACAGTCAAGGTCTGATTCATTGAGCTTATTGTATGTAGGCATAAAAAAACATGTTTAATCCATAGAGACAGAGCGTAATGAAGTCCAGCCCACACATGAAGAAAACAATTCATCGCTCTACCTTGACTTTGTATGTGCGAAGGTGCCTCCTTGTCAATTCTGTCTAACAACAGAAAAATGGCTAAAAACTGCAGTGTGGTTGAATGCATTAACAGGGTAAAAAAACATAACACCATCTTCATAAACTGCAAAACTAAAAAACTGAGCTTTTAGGAAGACACAAATGGGAATACATGCAATACAATTTGAGCAGCAGGATGAGGTCCTGACACTCAGTATGCCTAACGTTATGTGTGCACTAACATTTGTCATCACTTGTCAGGTTTTGGCTAGTCTAAGGTGACCAGATTTCTCAGACAAAATCCGAGGACATTTTCTGCTCAGAAGCGTCTATACCTCCAAAACATGTCATGTTTTTAATTTTGTTAAACTTAAAACGGGGACACTAGAACTTGAGCTGTTCTCATTATGGTCTGAGCCTAGACTCACCCCTGCTACTACTTCTTTCTCCACTACACTACACCTCAAAGGCAAATATTTCATTTCATTGTATTTACGTTCATAAAAGTGCTGGTATTGCTGCTGACAGACTCAGATTAATATTAGTGTTTCCAACAATATGGAAAGAAATTCTAAGGAAGTCGACCTTTCTGTTAAAGATTAAGATCCTTTTTTAAAACATAAAAGTCTGCGAAATTGCATTTGCTAAACCCACCAGACTGCATGTAAATAATCAGTTATTTTAGCATCGTAAAATACGGCTTTCTAAAACATCTCTGAGCTCTGAGCAGCGCTGGCTCTGGCTGTCTTGAGCCTGCGGGTGTAGGGTGTGCGACTATCGGCTACGTTTGGTCAGTGTTTTCTTTCTTTCATTCCAATTTTGGGTCTGTCAGTCACAGTGAAAAACCGGGGACATTTCCGGGGACAGATCCAGCCGGGGACAGGTGACCAAAACCGGGGACTGTTCCCGGAAACCGGGGACGTCTGGTCACCCTAGGCTAGTCTTGCAATGCCAGACCTATCTCCACAGCACTGTGGAGTAAGGTCTGGCCCGTCCACACCTATATTCTAGGATAGGAAAAAAAACAAAAAACTCTGGTTTGTTTGTATTTCTTTAAACCAATCACAATTGTCTCTGTCAATGCCAAGCTCTGAACGCAGCGACGGTGGCTCTACAAAATAGTCTTGAAAAGGAACATTTACACCCCGGTAAAGAAAACGCTACATACAATGTTAAATAAATGTAACTGTTATTTAAATTAGCTGGATACTTGTTTAAACGTATTTGCTCTTACCAGTGTATTGCTGTGTGTACTTCGTCCACAGCAATCCCTGCCAATCGGTCGAAGTTAGATAGTAA
>NC_048419.1:15235314-15238340 GCF_013103735.1 Etheostoma cragini | reverse complement strand
CCCAGCTCAACTGGCTTTAAATACTGACGCATGTGTTATTCTTATTTTGCACCCGACGCACAGTGTACTTTTCCCTCCACAGACTCACGTCAGTAAATTAGGGATTGAAGTTGCGTTCTTGGGCGGGGTTCAGTGAAATAGGAGACGTGTTCATGCGCAAACGTTCCCTAACACTATTTTGCAGTTTCAGAAAACAATTCCGCCACAGACCAGAAAAACACCTAGTCTGAAGTCAGTGGCTCGTTATTCTGATGATATTTTAAGGGCGCATGCTTGCCTGTAATGTACAGTGTGCACACCGCACACACACGTTGCTTCTCTCATCTCACAGACCCAGCATTTCCCATTTTCGCTAACCATAAGTAAATACAAGGAAAAATAGGACCTTGTTTAACACAACATTTTCATGAATCATGTATGTGTCGATGACATAAATGAGGAACTATTAAAGGACTTAAGGCGATGTGATGTTGAACTGCATGTGCCGAAGCCATTTAACCCAAATTCCCCAGCAGCATCACAGGGGAGAAGAGACAGAAGAGCCGCATCGTCTAAAGAGAGGTAATCTCGGTCTAATGTTAGACTACATTGCAAAAATATCATCATGCGTTCATAACCTCGTGATTCAGTGAGAGTTAGCCCAAAACATCAAAAGTATGTTTTTGTGACATTTCTTTATTTATATTTCGTCAAAAAGAAATGTCGGTCTCCTCGGCTGTGAACCGCTTCTGACGCGCGCCTACCAAGTCCACCATTATAATAGCAATTCACATGGAACAAGTGTGCCTGCTTTCAAGGGAATGTGAAATAACGCTCTGATTGGTTTATTGTACGTTACGCCCAAACCACACCCATGAGTAATGTAGCTACTTCCACCCGTTTTAGATTTGCGTTGGCCGTTTGGCGCAAGAGTCAAGATCCGCCCACGTAGCTACTTGCGTTTGGCATTTGATATTTGCGTTTGACATTTAAGAGGGCCCTGTGTCTGCTGTGGAATCCTCCAGGTTTTTAGGATGAAAATTAACATCGTGTCATTTAACACGCAGCTTACTAATTACAAAGACCACAGCTTAACAGTCATGTGCAAAACAGTTATAGCGGTTATCAGAAGTGTACAACCCTTTGTTTACATACTATCAGTTACTTTATACATCATTTTTCAGCTGACACTTTTTACTTAGCTGCTTACAGTGAGTGCAATCAAACATGAAGATGCCATTCTTGCTAGTTTGCATTAATCCTGGCAAAAGTGGGTGAATGTTTGCCTTTCTGGATGATTTCCAGTTTTTCCTGAAAGGCCATCTTGAAAATTAAGTTAATCCAGCCACACAGTCTTCTTTGTAAACTGTCGTCATCTGCTGCTCTAACTATTAATCAAAACTTGTTTGTTGTTGTTCAAATCGTTGAAGGAACTGAAGTCTTCATTGTTACTTTAGCGAGCCGCTTCAACTAGGACCCATGTGGAAGGGGAATCCTAGGGAAATCATCCCACCCCCAACTCACGCACATCACAAAATGATTGGCTAATCCTTAATTGTTTTGTTTTATCTCTATAGTGTTAAACTGAAGGGGAAGTTTCATTATATTGCAAAGTTCCAATCCAATGTCCAAGGTAAAATAAACTGGTAAGCAAAAGAATGTGAAGTGACGTTTTTAACGTAATTTTCGTTTACATTTTTTTTAACCAGGAGATAATAATCTCTTTTCCGAGGGAGACCTGGCCAAGACAGCACACCAGTAACAATTTGAATAGAAATACAGCATAGTCAAAATCACACATAGAGGAAAGGAACAGGTAACATGTGGCAGTAGCATTTTTGAATTACATGGCATTTTAACATGGCCTTAAATTCATTTAATGGGACTAGATCATTTAGATGGAGCAAGTTTTACAAACAATTCAAAGACCATGGAGCGAAGTAAGAAAAGGCTTTTTTCCCCAGCTCAGTAAAAACCCTTGGAACCTGGTAAGAGCGCCACCTGATGGAACGGAGATGAAAACAGATGGAATTCTGCCTGAGGAGATTACATAAATATGCCGGAAGTTTACCCAACATGGCCTCGTACAGAAAAATATACAAATGAAGTTGTAAACATAGACTTAGTGACGGCCAGCCTACCAGTTCCTACAGCCTACAATGATTACGGGAGCAAGAGTGAGTTAAAAAGTGCAGAGCACTATAGTACATATAATCTAAAAGGTGGAGAGTACTAGAGGCAGCATGCATGTTAAAACAAGTTTTATCTCTAAAATAAAACCCCAGCCTTAGTTTCAGCGTCTTTACAGGAACTTTTTTATTTGTTTGTTGACCTCGACCTTGATATAAACGCATTTTATAAATTCTGGTGATCTAAAAAGTATCACCAAATGAATGGGCACTCCCAACTTAGTTGAAAATGACACCTTCAATGTTTTTCTAAATTATTTTGTTCCAAAATTAGAAGCGTTTGAACATTAGACCTGGGGGACTGGTGGCCAACTTGGTTTTGACCTCTAATGGCTCTCAGAGGTCAAATCTCACTTCGCTTCACATCTGAAAATAATCCTTGGTATGCTCTAACCATGTTAGAAATGTCATGCTTTCCTAATAAAATGCACCATTGTTATGCTTATCTGCTCTAATAAAAACACCCGTCACTATCAAATGCATGCCCTCATTCACTTACATTACATTGACATTCGGTCCAGCTACTGAAGGCCCTGCATCGCTAGGGGGAATCACAAAAACCGTGATTGGTCCGTTTCTCCAACCATTATATTAAACCACTGTTTGCCAAAAATAAGTGAGTCCAATTTAACAATACTGTAGCCCTAATTAATTTTATTTCAGTAAAGAAAAAAGAAAAAGAAATACATAAATAAATAATTTGAGTACAACATTTTTTTCTTATGCCATCACTGAACATCTTGAATAAACACTGTTCGTAAAGTCGATGTTTTGCTTTTTCGTACTTTGAGAAGTCAACAACTGAGCTGGTCTATACTCCCCTGTTAAAGGATGAGACAACTCTGCCTAATGAGGCTG
>NC_048419.1:15219597-15235214 GCF_013103735.1 Etheostoma cragini | reverse complement strand
TTTTACATTCTGCAAAAAAAAGCTCACAAATTAGCCTCTTGAGGAAATCAACCACCAAAATATACAGTAGGGCTGCAACTAATGTTTTTTTCTTTATCAATTTATCTTTCCGTTCATTTGTTCAACAAATGAATTGAATGTTTCTTCTACAAGATGTGAGAAAACAAGTAATCATTTTCACAAATAAGATCAATAAAATGCACACACCTCAGGCTGGAAACTACAAATGCGAGGCATTTATATTTTAGAAATTACATAAAGCAATTGATATGTAGTTTTCTGTCACTCAAACAATTATCTGTTTGAGAAGGTGCGGGCCTTCAATTAGTGACTAGATCATTTAGTTGTGCAAATAATTCCAAGACCATGGAGCAAAGTAAGAAAAGGCTTTTTTCCCCAACTCAGTAAAAAAACCTTGGAACCTGGTAAGAGCGCCACCTGGTGGAACGGAGATGAAACCGCATGGAATTCTGCTTGAGGAGATTACATAAATATGCCGGCAGTTTACCCAACATGGCCTTGTACAGAAAAATATAAAAATGAAGTTGTCTACGTAGACTTAGTGACGGGCAGCCTACCAGTTTATACAGCCTACAATGATTACGGGAGTAAGAGTTAGTTAAAGAGCGCAGAGCACCAAAGTACACAGAACCTAAAAGGTGGAGAGTACTAGAGGCAGCATGCATGTAGACAACATCACTATAGTCCAAAACACTTAAAAAAGTAGCATCCACAAGTGTTTTTCTGGCTGACATGTTGAAACAAGATTTATTTCTAAAATAAAACCCCAGTCTTAGATTCAGCTTTTTTACAAGCTTTTCACC
This sequence comes from Etheostoma cragini, assembly GCF_013103735.1. Lineage (NCBI taxonomy): Eukaryota > Metazoa > Chordata > Actinopteri > Perciformes > Percidae > Etheostoma > Etheostoma cragini. The sequence goes on along the minus strand of NC_048419.1, from coordinate 15,234,390 downwards.
ATGAACTTTAAAAAAAAAGTTTGTTGACCTCGACCTTGATATAAACGCGTTTTATAAATTCTAGTGATCTCAAAAGTATCTAAGGACTAAGGATAATCTTTCAGAAGAAGAAGAAACAACATTAAAAAAATAAAAGGAGGAAGTGGATCATATGTATATTGAAATGGCTAATGGGTCATTTGTAAGGTCTTGAGCAAAATGGTTGGAACAAAGGGAAACATCTAAATGTGAAATTTTATATCTGTATTAGACTGAAGAGGAAAAAAATGTTTGATATACCTGTTAAAAAATGTATAAAATATTTAAGTATTCATATCTGCGAGGACTATATGGAACGACAACATCTTAATTTTTCATCGAAATTAAAGAAGACTAAAACAATATTGAACTTGTGGCTTCAAAGAGACATTTCTATTCTCTTTCAATGTCCATGATTCAACTTGGAAAGACATAAATACCATGTTTACAAATTTCATATGGAAGAACAGACACCACCATTTAAAAAAAAAAGTAGTGCTCTATGGATCTAAAGATGAAGGTAGATTTTAATTGTTGGACTTTTGGACTTGAACTACACCTTCAAGGTGAAATGATTCAAGGAATGTTTAAGAGCACCAGAGTCTTTGTGGTACTTTATTCCCAATAACGTATTTAATTATATAGGGGGTCTTACATTTTTGCTAAATTGCAACTACAATATTACAAGATTGCCTTTAAAACTATCTCATTTTATCAACAAGCTCTATTGGCATGGAAGTTGTGTCATTCTCATAACTTTTCGCCACACAAAGCTATCTTGTGGAATAATGAATGTATTACTAAGAGGAACAAGTTACTGTATTTGCAGAAATGGATTGATAGAGGTATTATTTTTGTAAAGGATCTTTTTGATTGTAATAGCCAATTATTAAACTATGAATCATTTCTCACAGAGAAGGCATTCAGAATGACTTTCAAAGAATATAACTCAGTCTTCAAATCTATCCATAATGGCATATAGAAGTTAATGAAATGTTATAAAAAACAAAATGGAGTTCGTGATTTTAATTTTACTCTTCATATAAACTGTATGAATATTATGAGCAGGAATTGTAATAATAAGAACATCAGAAAATGCTTCCTAACTACCACCTCGTAGGACATTTTTCTGGAATTCTCACTATAATGACATTTACTGGCATAAGGCGTGGCTTGTTTCTTTTAGATATTGTATTTTGAATAAAGTGAGGCAATTACATTTGAAAATTTTGCATAAAATATACCCTACAAATTTGTTGATCTCAAAATTCATGCCAGTTGTCAAGTATTGTAGTTTTTGTAAGTCCGAACAAGAATCGTTAATCCATCTCTTTTATAGTTGTTCATTCTATATTACATTTTGGAAAAGTTTGGGAAATGATATTATTTCTAAAACAACACATACAATCACTTTGGAAGTGAAACACATATTACATTGTTTGAATGTAAAGGCAGAAATTTATATATTATTGTTAATCTTTTTATTTTATAAGTTTTCCAATTCAAAATCCTGTTGTAATCTCTTCCAAATTGAAGTTGAGACTTATTTTGAGTCTCTTAGTTCAATAACAAATAAAAAAGCTACAGTTATTTTAGATATTTGCTTTAATCTATTTAATTAAGAACCTTTGTTGTCACAATCTATACATTTTTGCAAATCTGTCACATTCTTATTTCCTTTTTCTTTTTTTTATTATGACTACGGTGTCTATTTCATGCTGTTATTTATATATATATTTTTTGGTTGATATTGTTACTTGATTTTTTTTTAAGTTGTAATTTTCTTCATAAAATCCCCTTTTTTGTTCTGTGGTGTCTGACTGTTTGTATTGTTATTTGATAATTAAAAATAAAAACGCTCAGCTATTACCAAAAAGTTCTTCTGATAGCCTTCCCTGGTTGTCATTGGTTCACTGTCTATGGTTCAACTACATACTGTACTTGCGGCGCTCGTTGAGCCTCGGGGCCGGTTTGGAGAGCAGCAACTTTTCTCAGCAACTTTCTGAAACAGTTTTGTCTCGTCGCAAATCTTTGGTCTGACATTGAATTGGGCTGTATGAAACCAGGTACATGACATTTTGGTTATATGGGAGTGCTCAATGATAGATTTTACATAGAACTTCCTGTTTTCTTTTTTTTCTTTCAATAAGTTAATATCCAGGCTCTCCTGTTTCACTTTCATGATCCGTGACTGATGCACCACCCCCCGCCCCCTTGGCCCCCCACACACATGATTTGACGATCAGTCATCAATAGTCAAGACTTAAAAATAAGGATTTGACTATGAAAATTAGTCAGTGAAACCCACAAAAACAATGACAATGACTCTTTGGTCACAATAAATAGTTTATTCACTGTTTTTTTATGTTCATAACTATATATAGTATATATAATTTGTATATGTTTTGATTTTTTGCAATGGCATAATTACACAAAACCTTGTTATTATTACATTGTTTCACAAAATGAAACCTGGGTTGGCTGTTGTAGTTAACAGTATTGGCCACATTTTCAGTTGAATTTTAAGATTCAAATTGTAATGCACATACCACAAAATTTCTTTCATAAAATAAATTCTACGTATAAATAACTTTTATGTTAGATCCATCACAACACAAAAGCAGTAGAAGAAAAAAAATTATTTCATATGCTCATTATGCTGTTAAAAAATACCATTCATTTGGCATGTTGGGCTTCTACTTATTGGGGGAGGAAAATTATAGTTTACATTATAGTTTACATTGTTTGATTTTATTACTTTGTTACAGAAGATCTATTTGATTTATGGACTTGTAGATTCATACATAATGTAATGTAACAAACATTTGTGTAATGTTAAAAAGGATAATTTACAGGAAAATAAAACACCAAAATACATGGTGTATAGCATAGACAAATGGTCACATATCCTTAATCATTGTATGGTTACTTTGGATTTCCCTCTGATTTTTAATAACCTTTTCACAGATTCTTTGATTTCTTGTGTCTGCAGAACATAAATGATTGGGTTCAGCATGGGAGGAAAGACGGAGGTCAGAGACAAGTTTATGATCCTGGCATTTGGATGTATTTTTTCCATCAGGGTAGATGCTATTAACAATGGGATGAAATATATTGCTACCAATGAGAGATGACCTACGCACGTTTTAAAGGCTTTGATTCCTTCTCGTAGTGTGGCCACTTTAGCCAAAGTACAGCCAATACATAGGTAAGTTAAAAGGACAAAAATTAATGGAAGCCAAAAAATAAGAGCAGTATACAAAGTGCCAAGAACATAATTTGGGAAATTGTCGTTGCATGCAAGCCTGTATATCCGAGCATGGTCACAGAAATAGCTGTTAATAACGACAGAATCACAGAAGGAAAGTCTTGTAAGAAGGCCAACAGCAAGGAAATCAGCAATTATAATAAAGACCCAGAATGAGGCAATCAACGACAGCATAAACCTGTGAGTCACCTTCACTTGATAGTGCAGTGGGAAGATGATAGCTATCAGTCTGTCATAGGCGAGTGCAACAAGATTATATGACTGCATAGAAAGGAAGGTGTAGCAGAAAAAAAAGAATGCCAAGCAGTCGCTGTAGGAGATGTATGGGTGATCCAACAGAAAGATGTCAAGAAGCTTTGGCACCAGAGCAGAACTACCACACAGGTCCACAAATGCCAAATTAAAAACAGCAACATATTTTGGAGTTCTCAGATTATGATCCAAGTATATTACAGCCATTACAACTGTGTTTCCCAGCACTGAAACAATAAAAACAAAAAACAGAAAGACATAGTAATGGTTAATATTTGGCAAGCCAGATAAACCACGTATTATAAAATATGCAGGACGCACAAAAGTGATGTTTTTCCCAAGAGCTGAGTTGAATAACTCCATTAAAAAAAGAAAATTACACAAATACGCAGTGATTTACGTATAGAAGTGTCCTTTTCTGTACTTCAGCATCCGCACTGTGTTGTTTTATGTATGAGCTGCTCTCTCTCTTTCTGGTGACAGAGCTCTGTCAAGCTTTAACTGTTTTGACTACTAAGAGAGGCAGACCTCCGCCTTTCTGTCAAATAAGATCAATGTCTATTCCCCTGTGTCTTTTCTATGAGAGCCACTCATTACCAGACAAACCCATTTCAATGAATCTAACTGACTCACATTTACTTAGCACAAATTTAAAGAGCACTTACAGTATAACATATTTCATATATAATATAGTATTTCAGTGAGCAACCTTATAAATACTTTTTTGTTTAAAGGGACTTTATCAATATATTTATAACAGTATGTTTTAAATGACAATGTGAAAGGAGCCGCTTATAATGATGAACATATAGATAATTATCACCCAAATCTACAGCTCCAGTGCTGGACACTCGTTAAGGAACTGTCAAATAAGACTGGACTACAGTTTTGATCACTGATATCCTTAAATGAGAGACTGAACAAAAATCACATCTAGCAATTTTATTTTGGAGACTGCTAGGTGCACCCTGGAGTAGCTTGGAGGTCAAAATTTGCTTGGATTTGTTTTGTTTTTTAAGCAAAAACTGCTTTTTGTTTTGAACATACATAGTTTACTGGCCAGTGGCACAATTTACATTTTCTAAATGTTCTACAATTCAACCATTGCTTAAAAAAAACAAACAAAAAAAAACATGCTAGCTCTTGATCTATATGATTAAAAAAATTGTTGTAAAGTTAGTTTCTAGCTACGGTTTTGCAAGAAAAAAACATTCATTGGATTAGCCTGTGATTGCTACAAATGAGAGTGGTGTATATGAGAGATTTCAGTCAAGTTCTAAGGCCCATCCCATCAATAACCTTCTTTTATCAGCTAATAACGTGAACCTTTCCATTCTGGTTTGCCTCTTATTTGAAAACAGAATTTGACACACTTCAGAGCTAACCTGAGCATTGGCTGGCTGTAACTGGAAAAGATTGCTACTCATGTAATTTATACCTCTCACATAACTTTCACTACAGGTCATGGTAACTCTAGCTCCTCTATGTTGGGTCTCACAGGGTTGTGATTTTAAATGAATAAAATAAACACTGGTCAGTCTCTGTTGTCTTACTAGAAAGTACATAATTAAAGATTTGGCCAAGGTTGCTTTGCTCCTCTTGAGTTATATAAAAGACGGTAGCAGTTATTCAGCGATTTACAGTTACAAGTTCAGTCATTTTCTACTACAATCTTGTTATTGATATGCTGCCTGTTTCACATCTTTAATCACATTATATTATACCTGTATACATATAACACAACTGACACAAACCGCAACAAAAATGTTTAATATAAGACTGGTCTCTTTAAAACACAAATTCAAGCATTCATCGCCACAGAAGCAATTGTTTTTTAGCTGCTTTACAATAAAAGTTCCCCTTCGAGACCAGTGGGCCGGAGGTTTGACTCCCGGACTACGGATCGTCGGTGGGTTCTTCCTGGCGGCCCGCTTTAGGGGCTCTTCCGTGATTGGCACGTCGCACCGGCCACCAGCCCCGATGGGAGAAGGGGACCGTGGAGCTCGTTCCCCCGCCGGCCAGCGGGCCCGGTTTCTACACCTGGTACTTCCTGGTTCCCAAGAAGGACGGAGGCCTGCGCCCTATTCTGGATCTGCGTGTGTCATGTCCGGTCCGAGGACTGGTTTGTCACCGTGGATCTTAGGGCCGCTTACTTCCACATCTCCATTCGTCCTTCCCACAGGAAGTTCCTGAGGTTCGCATTTGGGGGCGTGGCGTACCAATATAGGGTTCTTCCCTTCGGCCTGGCACTCTCCCCTTGCACTTTCACCAAGTGTATGGATGCGGCGCTGGCCCCTCTTAGGCTCCAGGGCATCCAGGTCCTGAATTACATCAACAACTGGCTCATCCTGGCTCATCCCGGGAGTTGGCTGTTCAGCATCGAGATGTCGTCCTCGCTCATCTTCTTCGCTTGGGGCTGAGGCTCAACGAGGGAAAGAGTGTGCTGGCACCCGCCCGGAGGACTGTGTTCTTAGGGGTGGTGTGAGACTCGTTGACGATGCTAGCATGTCTGTCTCCGACATGTGTTAAGTCCGTTCTGGCCACGGTGAAGAGTGTCAGGCTGGGCCGAACCATCACTGTGAAACACTTCCAGAGGGTGTTAGGCCTCATGGTGGCTGCTTCCAGCGTGATACCTTTTGGTCTTCTGCACATGAGAGCCCTGCAGTGGTGGACCCGCGCTGGGGGCGCCCTGTCGCCATCTGACCGTTTCAACGGACGCTTCCCTCACCGGGTGGGGCGCAGTCATGGACGACCGTTCTGCATGGGGTGTTTGGCAGGAGCATCACTCGTCACGGCACATCAATTGCCTCGAGATGATGGCCGTGTTCCGGGCTCTGAGGAGCTTCCTGCCAGCTCTCCTGGGTCACCACGTGCTTGTCAGGTCCGACAATACGGCGGAGGTGGCCTATCTGAATCACCAGGGGGGTCTGCGCTCGCGCCCTTTCTGCAGACTGGCACATCAGATCTCCTGTAGTCCCAGCGGAGACTTCTCTCTCTGAGGGTGATGTTTATCCCTAGGCTTCAGAATCAGGGTGCAGACCTGCTGTCGAGACAGGGGCTGAGGCGCGGGGAATGGCGGCTCCACCCCAAGGTGGTTGAGTCCTTGTGCGGAAGGTTCGGACCTAGAGACGTGGACTTGTTTGCGTCTTGGGAGGCTACGCACTGTCCTCTATGGTTCTCCCTGACGCCCTCGGCCCCGCTGGGGCTGGACGCCATGGTGCGGGAGTGTCCGAGGCTGCGTCTGTACGCTTTTCCCCCAGTCGCTCTGCTCCCGGGGATTCTGGAGAGGGTCCATCAGGAGGGCATCCGCTTGCTTCTTGTAGCGCCTGGGACAGCAGGCCTGCTTGTGTGGGGGGCCGGTTCTTCACCATTGCCCCGCCCTGTGGCGGCTGTGGGTCTGGCCCTTGAGGGGGCCCAGTACCTAGAGGCGGGTCGAGACTCTCCTTAGCTCCAGGGCCCCGTTTACACGGAGAATGTATGGCCTGAAGTGGAACGTCTTCTCTGCCTGATGCGGAGGACGCATGCTGGACCCAGTTAACTGGTGGTTCAGGTGCTGGAGTTTCTGCAGGACCGCTTCCTGTGGGCCTTTCCCCATCCCCCCTCAACGTTTACGTGGCAGCCATTTTGGCTTTCCACGCCCCTTTGAGGGATGGGTCTCTGGGGAGGCTTCCCCTGGTCATACGGTTCCTCCGTGGGACCCAGAGGATGAGTCCTGCGACTCGCCCTAGGATTCCCACCTGGGATCTGGCGGTGGTTCTCGAAGCCTTGGCTGAGGCCCCCTTCGAACCCATGGAGTTGGCTGAGGCCAAGTACCTGACCCTCAAGATGGCTTTCCTCCTTGCTATCACCTCTATGAAGAGGGTTGGGGACCTCCAGGCTCTTTCGGTTCCTCCCCGATGCTTGGAGTTTGCCCCGGGTAACGTGAGGTGTCATCCTGCACCCCATTTCGGGCTACATTCCCAAGGTGCAGTCCACTGTCGCGGGGCCCATGGTACTGGAGGCGTTTCATCCTCCACCTCATGTGACAGCGGAGGACGGGAGGCTCCATTGCTCTGCCTTGTCAGAGCACTGAATGTCTTCACTCTGAGGTCCTCCCGGTGGCGGAAGAAGGACCAGTTGCTGATGTGTTTCCGGTCCCCCACGGCTGGGTTTCCCGCTTCCAAACATACTATCAGCAACTGGATCATTCAGACTATCTCCCTGGCCTATCAGGTGCGCGGTTTGCCCTTACGTATGGCTGTATGGGCTCACTCCACGAGAGGCATGGCAGCCTCTACGGCTCTCCTCTCTGGAGCATCTCTCCAGGGGGTTTGTGATGCGGCTGGCTGGGCCACTCCTCACACCTTCTTCAGGTTCTATAGTCTGGACCTTCCCTCCGCACTCGGCACCCGGTTGCTCTCCTCCTAGTCGTGCCCACAGGTTGCTTGCACGCTAGGGCAGGCGGGGTTTTGGCGCGGGTTAATGGGTATCTCGTTTCCATAGTGTCGTAACTGACGCAGTTCGAGTTCCCCTTGAAGGGGAACGTCTCGGGTTACGTATGTAACCCTTGTTCCCCAAGATAGGGGAACGAGACACTGCGTTGGTTCACCGCCCCTCGCTCCGCCTGGAGTGCCTTGCTTCATAGAAAGAGCTAATGATCTATGTGCCGGCGTGTTTATATGCCCCTACTGTTGTGCCGTCACATGCTACAGCTCTCACTAGGACCAAAAGGATTGGAGTAGTTTTCATTCGCATTCAGCCCTGTCATGCCTAAAGGTGTTCCCTTAGTGTTGTAACCGACGCAGTGTCTCGTTCCCCTATCTCGGGGAACAAGGGTTACATACGTAACCCAAGATGTTTTTCAGGGAAAGTTGGGATGTCCCTGAATGACCAGAGAGGTTTATTGGGTGCTGAGTTAGTAAACACAGTTAATTAATTCAGGGAAAAAGCACACAAGAAAACAAGATGGGTCTCATTCCTTTTTCAATCACATATCCACGAACATAAAGAAGCAAAATATTACAACATTCAATTGCAATACATATTTATTAATAATAATAATAATAATAATAATAATCATAATACATTTTAGGAATAAAATGTGGTTTCATTTTAGATTTTGCACCAAGAGATGAAACTGAAAACTACGATATATACAGTACATATACAACAGACTCCATCAAGACTATGCAGCAACAAACTTTGATCACAAGAACTTTATTCCACAAGCATTTATGCATAAATTAAACTAGTTGGCAGAAAACCCTTAGTGTAGGTGTGTCATACTGTAGACAGGTGTTATTACTGTATTATGTTATTTAAAAAAAAGTTACTTCATGTCAAGCTTAATTATTGTAATGTTAATTTATGAAATAAATTAATTTAATACTAATAATTGTGGGATGTCAAAAAAAAGGATATAGTATGTATAATATTTGTTGCTTCTTCGAATTGTATCAATAAGTTTTACTTTAAAGGTCATAATGTCCTAAACACAAAGCCTAAAATAGATACACAAATGGTCACTTTAGGATTCATTTCTTTTTACCATAATATGGGATTTCTTTCTCATTTTTAATATTTTTTTAACAGATTGTTTGATTTCTTCCGTCTGCAGAACATAAATGATTGGGTTCAGCATGGGAGGAAAGACGGAGGTCAGAGACAAGTTTATGATCCTGGCATTTGGATCAATTTTTGAACTCATAGTAAATGTGATTATTATTGGGAGAAAATAAATTGTCACTAATGAAAGATGAGCTGTGCAGGTTTTAAATGCCTTTACTCTTTCCTGAACTGTGGCCACTTTAGACAATGCGTAGCCAATATATGAATAACTAAACAAGATAAATGTCAGTGGGAGCCAAAGAATAAAAACCGGTAACAACACACTAATGACAGAGTTGGGAGTTGTGTCATTGCAGGCCAACCTGAATATCTGGCCATGGTCGCAAAAATAGCTTTTAATAACCACAGAACTACAGAAGGAAAGTCGTGTAAGAAGGCCAGTTGCAATAAGTACAACAATAATTACAAAGACCCAGAATGAAGCAATCAACGACAGCATAAACCTGTGGGTCACCTTCACTTGATAGTGCAGGGGGAAGATGATAGCTATCAGTCTGTCATAGGAGAGTGCAACCAGATTAAATGACTGCATAGAAAGGCAGGTGTAGCAGAAAAAAAAGAATGCCAAGCAGTCGTTGTAGGAGATGTATGGATGATCCAACAGAAAGATGTCAAGAAGCTTTGGCACCAGAGCAGAACTACCACACAAGTCCACAAAAGCTAAATTAAAAACAGCAACATATTTTGGAGTTCTCAGATTATGATCCAAGTATATTACAGCCATTACAACTGTGTTTCCCAGCACTGAAACAATATAAACAAACAAAAAAAGGACATAGACATACTTAATATATGGAATGCCAATAAATCCACTTATCACAAAGTATGAAGGACGCACAAAAGTGTTGTTGTTTCCAAAAGCGAGGTTGAAAAAGCCCATAGTAGAAAAAATGTCAAATTTATATTCTGTGTTTAATGTAGAGAACAGTACTCCACGTTGGCACTGTGTTGTTATGTAGACAGAGGTAAGCTCTTCTTTCTAGCTCTCTTTCTGATGATGAAGCTCTGACAAGCTTTAACTGTTCTGGCAGTCGATCTGTGTTTGTGTCAAATAAAGTCAAGGTCTGATCCATTGAGACTCTTGTATGTAGGCGTAAAAAAAAATGTTTAATCCATAGAGACAGAGCGTATTAAAGTCTTGCCCACACATGAAGAAAACAATTGCGATCTACCTTGACTTTGTATGTGTGGGAAGGTGCCTCCTTATCAATTCCGTCTAACAAACAACAGAAAAATGGCTAAAAGCTGCAGTGTGGTTGAATGTATTAACAGCAGGGTAAAGAACAATACCACCATTTTCATAAACTGCCAAACTAAAAAACTGAGGTTTTAGGAAGAAAGAAATTAAATACATGCAATACAATTTGAGCAGCAGGATGAGGCCGTGACATTCAGTATGCCTAACGTTATGTGTGCACTAACATTTGTCATCACGTGTCACGTTTTGGCGAGTCTTGCACTGCCAGACCTATCTCTACAGCGCTACGGAGTAAGGTCTGGCCCGTCCACACCTATATTCTAGGATAGGAGGAAAAAACAACAACTCTGGTTTGTTTGCATTTTTTTAAACCAATCACAATTGTCTCTGTCAAGCTCTGAACGAAGCGACGGTGGCTCTACAAAATAGTCTCGGGAAGGAACATTTACACCCCGGTAAAGAAAACGCTACATACAACATTAAATAAATGTAACTGTTATTTAAATTAGCTGGATACTTGTTTAAACTTATTTGCTCTTACCAGTGTATTGCTGTGTGTACTTCGTCCACAGCAATCCCTGCCAATCGGTCGAAGTTAGATAGTAAATAAACAAACTATTTGTAAATCTTTACAATCATTCCCTAAAAGAACCTATCAGGCCTGCCTTATTGCACACATTTTCTTCAAAACTTGCCGTTTTCAGAATGTAGCTTGCTAGCTTGAAGTCTGCGGTGGGTTCGCGAAGAGATTTTGAAAACAGCAACACACATCCAGCGCAGGGCCTACGCCAGATGTCAGGCAATTATTCTGAAAATGTACTTTTATTGATCCAGACTGGGTTTAGGCTTAATATGTTTATGTATGTTAGCTAAAGCCTTTTTACAGTTATATGTTATAGTGGAATGTGGATAAGTCAGAAAGCAGTGCAGTATTACGTTTGCAAGTGCCTTGGCTTGCTAACACATAGTTAAGCTGATTCAACACCATACTGATCAACACTGTGGGCCCTATCTTGCACCCAGCGCAACTGACTTTAAACAGTGACGCATGGGTTATTCTTATTTTGCACCCGACGCATAGTGTACTTTTCCCTCCACAGACTCACGTCAGTAAATTAGGGAATGAAGTTGCGTTCTTGGGCGCGGTTCAGTGAAATAGGAGACGTGTTCATGCGCAAACGTTCCCTAATACTATTTTGCAGTTTGAGAAAACAACTCCGCCACAGACCAGGAAACACCTAGTCTAAAGTCAATGGCGCATTATTCTGATGATATTTTAAGGGCCCATAATTGGCTGTAATGTAGAGTGTGCATACCGCACACACACTTTAATTCTCTAATCTCACGGACCCAGCAGTTCCCATTTTTGCAAACCATAAACAAGGAAAAATATGACCTTGTTTTACACAACATTTTCATGAATCGTGTATTAAACTATTAAAGGACTTAAGGTGATGTGATGTTGAACTGCATGTGCCGAAGCCACTTAACCCAAATGTCCTAGCAGCATCACAGGGGAGAAGAGACAGAAGAGCTGTGTAGTCTATAGCGAGGTAATCTCGGTCTAATGTTAGACTACATTGCAAATATATCATCATGCGTTCATAACCTCGTGATTCAGTGAGAGTTAGCCCAAAACATCAAAAGTATGTTTTTGTGACATTTCTTCATTTATGTTTTGTCAAAAAGAAATGTCGGTCTCCTCGGCTGTGAACCGCACCTGGCGCGCGCGCCATAGCCGGTCCACCATTTTAATAGCAATTCACATGGAACAAGTGTGTCTGCTTTCAAGGGAATGTGAAATAACGCTCAAATTCTGTTAATTGTATATTACGCCCAAACCACTACTATGAGTAATGTAGCTACTTCAACCCATTTTAGTTTTGCATCGGGCGCAAGAGTCGAGATCCGCCCACGTAGCTACTTTTTAATTTGTACCACTAATTTGATACTTGCGTTTTATATCGTTAAAAGAGAGCCCTGTGTCTGCTGTGGAATCCTTCAGGTTTTTGGGATGAAAATTATCATCATCATGTAATTTAACATGCATCTTATTAAGTACAAAGACCAAAGCTTAACCCTTGTGTTGTGCAACAAGATTAAATGACTGCATAGAAAGGAAGGTATAGCAGAAACAAAGGAATGCCAAGCAGTCGTTGTAGGAGATGTATGGATGATTCAACAGAAAGATGTCAAGAAGCTTTGGCACCAGAGCAGAACTACCACACAGGTCCACAAAAGCTAAATTAAAAACAGCGACATATTTTGGAGTTCTCAGATTATGATCCAAGTATATTACAGCCATTACAACTGACAATTTCCCAGCACTAGAACAATATAAACAAAGTTTGTCACTTTTTTATAACGTTTAACACTACGTAACACTAACTTATTAATTTTAGTTTACAGTTATTTTTGGAATTTATGGTCAATGAACCTCATTTATAGGAAATTATACCTAATGTTTGAGTTAAAAAAGAAGAAATTAGGATTTATTTAGACTACAATTAAAGGAATGGATGTTGATGGATAATCACAGACTGGAATATTAAACTTTTACTCAATACTATTTTGAAACCAATTCAATAGTTTTTTCAAATGCTATAAAATTGAATAAGACACCTAAAATTAATGAAAGTGGAGATTTGTACTTGCCAAAGAGTATTGTGTGGAATCAACAATGTTATTTGGGTAGTTAAAAATAAAACTGATATAGTAAAACAGGTCAATGTGACCCTTGGACAACATGAGGGTCAACAGACAAACGCAAAAACAGTTACAGCTGTTAGAAGTTTACAACCCATTGTTAACATGCTATCAGTTACTTTATATTTCAATTGTCAGCTGACGCTATTTACGAAGCTGCTTATAATAAGTGCAATCGAACATGAAGATGCAATTCTTGCTAGTTTGCATTAATCCTGGCGAAAGTGGGTGAATGTTGGCCTTTCTGGATGATTTCCAGTTTTTCCTGAAAGGCCATCTTGAAAATTAAGTTAATCCAGACACACAGTCTTCTTTGCTAACTGTTGTCATCTGCTACTCTAACTATTAATCAAAACTTGTTTGTTGTTGATCAAATTGTTGAAGGAACTGAAGTCTTCATTATTACTTTAGCGAGCCGCTTCAACTAGGACCCATGTGGAAGTTACTGTATACCTGAATGCCCTGACGTTCATCCCACCCCCAACTCACACACATCACAATATGTTTGGCTCATCCTTAATTGTTTTGTTTTATCTCTATAGTGTTAAACTGGAGGTGAAGTTTCATTATCTTGCATAGTTCCAATCCAATGTCCAAGGTAAAATAAACGTGTGAGCAAAAGAAGGGAGGGAGACCTTGCCAAGACGGCACACCAGTTACAATCTGATTAGAAATACAGCATAGTCAAAAATCACACTTGCCTTTTTGAATTACATAGCATTTTAACATGGCCTTAAATTCATTGATGGAACTAACAGGACTATAATGGGATCATTTAGATGGAGCAAGTTTTGCAAACATTCCAAGACCATGGAGCGAAGTAAGAAAAGGCTTTTTTCCCCAGCTCAGTAAAAACCCTTGGAACCTGGTAAGAGCGCCACCTGGTGGAACGGAGATGAAACCGCATGGAATTCTGCTTGAGGAGATTACATAAATAGGCCGGTAGTTTACCTAACATGGCCTTGTACAGAAAAATATACAAATGAAGTTGTCTATGTAGACTTAGTGACGGCCAGCCTATCAGTTTATACAGCTTACAATGATTACGGGAGTAAGAGTTAGTTAAAAAGTGCAGAGCACTATAGTACATATAATCTAAAAGGTGGAGAGTACTAGAGGCAGCATGCATGTAGACAACATCACTATAGTCCAAAACATTTAAAAAGGAAGCATGGACAAGTGTTTTTCTGGCTGACATGTTAATACAAGTTTTTCTTACTAAAATAAAACCCCAGCATTAGTTTCACCTTTTTTACAAGCTTTTCATCAGGAACTTTAAAAGAAAGTTTGTTGACCTCGACCTTGATATAAACGCATTTTATAAATTCTGGTAATCTCAAAAGTATCACCAAATGAAGGGGCACTCCCAACTTAGTTGAAAATGACACCTTAAATGTTTTTCTACACTGTTTGGTTCCAAAATTAGAAGCTTTTGAACATTAGAAACATTTGACCTACCAACCCTTTTATTGAACCACTGTTTGACAAAAATACATGAGCCCAATTTAACAATAATCTGACCTTGTTAATTTTATTTCAGTAAATAAAAACAGAAAAATATATACATAAATAATTCAAGTACAAAAAATATTTTTCATATTTTTTCTTAGGCCATTACTGAACATCTTGAATAAACACTGTTCATAAAGTCTTTGTTTTGCTTTTCCGTACTTTGAGAAGTCAACAACTGAGCTGGTCTATACTCCCCTGTTAAAGGATGAGACAACTCTGCCTAATGAGGCTG
>NC_048419.1:15218386-15219497 GCF_013103735.1 Etheostoma cragini | reverse complement strand
GTACTTTGAGAAGTCAACAACTGAGCTGGTCTATACTCCCCTGTTAAAGGATGAGACAACTCTGCCTAATGAGGCTGTTAATGAGTTATTTGTTTACATTGCTCTTGCAGGATGATTGCATGACCAAAACAGTTAGGTGAAGTCTTTGTCCCAAACTGCAGGTAACACTCAAGAGAGAAAGGGTTGTGTGAGGGGTGGGGGTGGGGAACTTTCCATGACCTGGATTATTTCAACAACAAGGAAACAATAATTGCTTGTTTAGATGATCAACTGTATGACTTGTTTGTTAAACTATTCTGACTCATAGAGGAAAGTTCTGCATACAACTTTTATCAATGGAGTAAACACTTATTTAGAAGAAGTTGTAAAATATACACTTCTATACTATTCCCCAGGTGTCAAACAACAACCGATTTCAGTCCATGGACTGATAGAAAAATCTTCTGTATCAATTTTAATATTCTATGTAAACAATATATTTTAAGTTCCATATTGTATTTTGATGGATAAATAAGACAGAAATCAATTGGCAAAAATGTATACAATGAAAGTATATTCAGCTGTTTATCCCTAAAATGTGTTTTAATTCAAATCTAAAATAAGTTCTTTTTTCTGTATGCACCAATGATCCTTCAGCTATTTATAATAAAAACTAGACAATTCTGACATCTTGTCTTTATATGCAATAAAACTGCAGTCAGGTCAGGTGAAAGCAAAGAGCTAGACTAAATCCTAACTCCTGCCTTGGAGAAAGTGCATTCTAAAATTCCTGTGATACACACATTCATAATTCTTGTTAATTTCATTTGGCTCAATGTGCTGTGCCTAAAACAATATCAGAACCGACTCAAGAGACTATTGAAGCTCCAGTGTAACGAGACATCTAACCTTAAACTATTACATGGAGTAATATCCACAGGGATTTACCATTAGGATATAATAAGATAGTCACCGCATTAATGACATTAGCTCACTGGGTATATTACTGGTAGAATCTCCCACAGAGACAGATCTCCTCTGAAAATAAATATCTATTTTACATTCTGCAAAAAAAAGCTCACAAATTAGCCTCTTGAGGAAATCAACCACCAAAATATACAGTAGGGCTGCA
>NC_048419.1:15210437-15218286 GCF_013103735.1 Etheostoma cragini | reverse complement strand
ATTGGCTGCTTAGAAATTAAGTGTTAACGAGCAGTTGGACAGGTGTACCTAATAAAGTGGCCGGTGAGTGTATAACTCCTATCCCAACCACATGGACAAGGAAGACAATTTCCCCTGCTTTACATTGGAGTGGGCACCGAAGCAAGCGCAAAGGAATTGAACACTGACTGCAACTTAAATGCTGTCCCTCCTGCTAGCCAGTGTGCAGGTGTTGGTTTTCAGCGGGATGTCGGTAGCCCTAATGTCCTTTCGCCGAGACTTAACTGAATCCTGGATTGCCGGCCCCATTCAAGCGGGTGACTTTTTTTCTTTGTGCCAATCTGATGGCCACATTTGGCTTTATGATGAATCATGCTTTTGGGATAACATTTCACTGACATTTTTCCTCATACGATTTCATTTAATGAAATTTCGTTCATTTTGATGAAACTAGTGCAGTGCCCATTTTGAGCGTGTGCCTATTCAGAACGGGTCGATTGTTTGGCTCCCAGTATTAATTCATTTATTAGAAGTCATGTTGTCAGTTGTCATAATGGTATTAGCAATAGTATCAGTAATAACACAGTAGTGGTAGTAGTAGCTGTATTAGTAATAGTAAAAGTTACAGGGCTGTGGACGTAGTATTGGTAATAGGTGTTGCTACCACATTACATTTTCTATGTTGCTTGAATACTTTCAAAAGTAAAGAGATCCTAAAACAATCCTTATGAATTATAGAGTAAACTTGACTTTCTTCTATTGCAAGCAGGGTGGCTCAGGGGATTCCCCACACAATGCCACTGTACCTTCACATTTGCCCTCAGGAGAGACCTGAAGTGTTTTTCTCCACAAACCAGGCTGTTTCCCGGAGGACGACAACAACACTCTTGCTTCACCATGTTATGATCAAACTTTTTAATTGATCCTGAGAGGGTTTGACCTCTAACACAGACACAATATTTATCACACAAATGATGCAGCTTGTTGTTGCTCAAGTACTTTTGTTTTTATAAGCCTTATGTAAGACCTACAGGAGTTTCCACAGGGTTTACCTTACACAATGTGTTCTGACATTTGTGGCCTTTGATGGAGCTGTATTTTCTTCAATATCTTGATTCAGTCTTGTGGAAATACAAAAAATAAACTTCATTTTATTCAACTATGCCATAATATAGCAGTTTGTGGGTTTTTTTTGCAAGGGAGAACTTAGTGTAGCTTCTGTACGGTAATAAAATGGGTGAGGTGGTTAAGTTTCCGGCTTATAAACTCATGCTGCTAAATTGAGACTGTGGTACCTACAGGTCCAGGCCATCATGACCCATTTGGCAACCCTTCATTCTAACTTGTCTTGCATAAGCCAGGCAGCAACACAACTCTCTGTCTGGAAATTAGATAACACAGGAAAGATTCAGTTGAATAACCACCACACCTAAGGATACAGGCCATACCGCAGTATAGTCAGGCTGACATTGGTTTCTGTGATGAGGTGTTCTGGTTCATGATCTAGGTAAGCATATGTGTTTACGGCACCAGTAACATCTTTGAAGGTCAGAGAAAGCCGTATTTGGTAAACAGCTTAACTTAACACTTCCAGCATGAATTAGATACTCCCTAAAAAAGGCAGAAATCCTCAAGAGTTGGAATGTCACTACATAACACTTCACTGTGGTTAAATTGTAATACTTAATCTTAATTTTCCTTAATCGAGATTCATTAAATGCTTCTACGTAAGTAATCAAGACTCCTAAAACTTCTTCAGATCTCTGAATTGTGGCTCTCCAAAATTCTACAACAGGAGACATTGTGTCTAAGTGGGAAGCATTTAAATGAAAGCCCTGCCTTCTTGGCACAGGGCCCCTTAACACTGTTTGGCAAAGGACATCAATAAACTTCTAGAAGAAAACGTAACTCTAAAAACAAAGTTGGTGTTTATCAAACGTTGGTAGGCTTGTGACATGTACATCTTTATCAATGTTCACAGCAAACTGTATTACACAAACTATAAACCTCTCAAACTGCCAACAAAAGAATTCTGGCATGTCAGTTATTCATCGGATAACCAGATTGATGATCCTTCAGGCAACTAACTGGGCTTGACCCTCCCCAAAATGAACGTGAAATGACAAACGATCTGCCAGGTAAGATGTTGGAAATCCACAAGGCATCATTACATGACGGCCTTTGGGTATGCTTAACTGTTTACTGTTGAATATGGATTAAAGGTTTTAAAATCATTTAGTGATTTCATTTTTAGTTTAGGCAACCAAACCTTAGCTTTTTGTTAACAATGAACATGATCTATTTCTGAGATTACAAACAAACATGAAATTTAAATGAAGCAGATTTTGCAAAATCCCCTTAAAGTTGTCCCAAGCTTAAAGAATATGTTTGCAATTAATTACGTATATCTTGATTTTGTACTCACTGCCAGTATGTGCTTCAGGAAGTCTTTGGGCACAGTGAACGATCCACTTCTCCATTCTGGTCCTACAGACTCCCAAGCCCACTATGAGAAATGGAGGACAAAGTTTATGTATTCTAGTTCAACCAAAGACAATGTGATACATAAGTCAGCCAGTTTAAGTGAATAATCAAAAGTAGCCGTTTTTAGTATTGCTATTGGCTATTCATGGAGAACCAAACTGAATTAAGTTAAAACACATCCTCCAGGTGATACTGAAGAGTTGGAAATCACAACTCACCTTGACTGAATGTTTGACAACATAGCTTGGCCTTTTTTTTTTTTTTTCTTCAGTGTGTTGGTCTGAATCAATTAGGCCTAAACTATTTTTTTTAGTTTACTGAAATTCTGACACAGTTTACTGTGTCAGAATCCTGTTGTTAAAAAATTTCTTGAATTAGTAAATGGTGAATAAAATCTTGACCACAAGAGAGGAGAAATTTATCGGGAAATAGCTGACAGATAGTCAGAGTACAATGCCAGCTTATTAAGTCATGACTGGCTGTATGCAATGTGGTGTGGTAAGATGTACTATAGGTTGGCCCTTTCCATTACATTTTGACTTGTCATTAAACGAAAAGAACAGGTTTAATATTAACATCAATTATGACTCTGTTTTTTACACTTTGCATTGAGGGGAACATCCCTCCACCTGTGCATTTATCACAACGTTATAGTCAAATATCAAGCCAAATGCCACATTTGAACTTTTCATAACCGAGTAGCTAAAACAAGTTTAAGTTAGACATATTTGCTTGAAATTTTTTTTAAATGATTTGTTGATTATCAAAATAGTTGCCGATACTTTTTCTGTCGCTGACTAATTATTTAATGGACTGATCGTTCTTTCGGTTGTTCATGAGCTCTTGTGGCAACAACAGACGCTACAAAGATGTGATGTATTTTATTGCTCAGAGCTTTTCAACAGCACGTTTATGTGTGTAAACTATGGAGTCTTTATGTCCAATTTGAAACTTTATTGTGCTTTTTCCCCAGGTTTGTTGCTGCACCAGTAACGATGACGTAACATTCTCAATAAACACTAAAATATTGCTTTAACTTATCTAACTTAAAGTGCTAATAACGTAAATAACTTTTCTAACTAATTTAGATGACTATTGGATTAGATGGCTAATTGACCCGGAAGTGATAGTAAATATAGCTTATATAAATAGAAGCCAAGCTTTTAGAACGGGCACAATATGCAGCACTGACGTTACACCAGAGTAACGTTTGAAGAAAAAAATATATATATAAATATCTGATATGAACCTGGACCAAAAGAGCAACAGTAGTTTATTACATTTATTTAATATTGTTCATATCCGCTTACACATCACCAGTCACGTAAAGTGAGTGGATTGTTGTGTGTGCAGAGTACTGTTAGGGCTATATAATATAATGAAATTAATATTTAATGTGGTTTCTACGGTAATGGACCATTAAGTTCAAAACGATTACAAAACATTACAAAAACAGACCAGTAGGTATCGCTCCATGCCTGCTGTGTGCGAGCTACTGTCACATAGAGATAATTATAGAAATTAAGTTTTAGGCTTGTAATTTTTGAAAGCTAAACACTTTCCATTATTTTCATTTTAACTGTGCTTTCACAAATTATGTTTCTGAGCTCTGCTGCTTAAGGCATTAGCCTACTCACCTAAATGAGCTCTTTCTCCTCATAATGTTTGTCTGATTTACATGTGTGCTATTATACTGCGTAAACTCTTTTAGGAGTTAACTGTAACATTCCCAAATTTAAAAACATGTCTGACATTAAGGCCTACAGTCCAGTGGGGTTTGTGGGTAATATACAACAAGCAAGTGAACATAATCTAAACATTGGCCGGCATCAGATGAACATAACTCAGTTTAACAGGCCCCCTAACAACAACCCTCCTGAAATAAAAACGATCCCCTGACTTCTTATGGTGACCTTCATCCCCGTAACAACGTCCCCCATCCCTGTAAGTTCAAAAAAATAAATCAAGAAAACTGTCATTCCTGCACTTAAAGAAGAAAAAAATGAACGTTTTGGAAAGGCCAAGTCAAAAGTTCTGACCTTAAAATGATTAAAATGTTGTGGAAGGATGAGGAAGCAAGCAGCTCATGTGAGGAAACCCACCAACATCCAAGAGTTGGAGCTGTTCTGTACAGAGGACTGGGCAAAGATTCCTCCAAGCCAATAAGCAAGACTGTTCAAAAGTTACTGGAAACGTTTTGTTGCAGTTATTGCTGATGTACTCCACTTTGACAGCCTGTTTTTCATAATGCTATTATGTTTTTGGACTTCCTTTTGAGGACATTGTAAAATGTTCCTACCTTACGGATTCACAGTAAATGTTCTGCAGACATGGATTGTACATGCAATGCCTTTAAAGGCATGTGTGCTATATATGTTGAATAAATGTTTAGCATGTATGGATTCACTTCACTTGCATGACGCAATGGGAGTGTTGTCTGTGATACACACTGGAGTGTGTATAGCAAAGAAAGATTCACAAAGTACATAGCACACTGGTAAATTATTATTTTCGCCAGATGGCCTACATTAGGACATTTCTGATGTGAGTTTGTTGTCTGAGCTGCTAAGAAGCTGATGGCAGTCAGGTTAAAACAGAAGGGCATGCAGGTTTAACTTTGGGCTGGGGTGAATGATGATGATGATAACTCGGTTGCAAATAAAATCAAATGAAATAAACAAGAATGAATACATCTGTATCAGTCATCTTAATTTAAAACAGTTACCAAAGACACAATACAGTCAGTAGTTTGGTGGTGGAGAGGAGGTCTCTTAACAAACTGTTATCTATCATGGATAACCCAGACCACCCTCTTCACCCAACCCTGGTCCAACAGAGGAGCTCCTTCTCAAAGAGACTCCGACAGCTTCGATGCCGCACGGACCGCTACAGGAAATCCTTCCTACCACAACCAATAACACTTTTTAACATGTCATCACTGGGTGCTAAGACTTTTTAGACACCACACGACTGCACTAAGTGCAACCTGCACAATTGGTTTATTTACCTTTAGCATAAATTTTTTTATTTAAGCAGTTGCACATTTTGGTTTATCCCATCCTGTATATATTCAAATAGTTGTTCTTCTTTATTTTATTCCTATTATTATTATTATTATTATTTCTTGTATATTGTATGTATGTATATTTTTTTGTATGTATGTATATTTTTCCTAGTATCTCATTTATATTTATATTCTGTGTTGTGTGACTGATGTACGTTTGCTGCTATAACACAGTAATTTCCCATTTTTCTTGGGATCAATAAATATCTATCTATCTATCTATCTATCATTTAAATACTGCCATCTGCTGGTCGAAAGGGGGAACAGTTTGGTGCATTACATGGAAACCATATAATTAACTTAATTATATAATATAGCGCTAACAGTACCAACTCTGCACACACAAGATCTTTGGTTACCCTAAATTACCACCTGTATTGAACCACACAATCCACTCATTATACGTTACTCTGGTGTAACGTTAGTGCTGCATATTGTGCCCGTTCTAAAAGCTTGGCTTTTATTTTTATAAGCTATATTTACTATTACTTCCTGGTCACTTAGGCCCACCTGTCTTTCTTTTAATGTAGAGCTTTAAAAGGAGAAATGAAAATAGGAATTAAAAAAAAAAAAAAAAAACGGACCGTTATTTGAATTTGGTTTGAATTTTGGTTTAGCGTAACCAAAACGGGAGAAGTTCCCTTTTTCTAAGTTTCTTTGTTTTGGGTTTGAAAAAAGGTAGTTTTCTCGTTATTTTGTTTTGTGGTTCAAACGAAAAAACAAACTACCAAAACATACACTGACCGTACACAGACATGTGAGCAAAAAAAAAAAAATCTTTTCAATACGTGAATTGATTTGAAAATGTTTCTTACCATTTCGTCCTCCATATGTTACTGTGTAACATGCCGCCAACTCGACGGCAAGTCGTTCGTTCAAGCAATTAGCAATAATTCGCCGACTCTCGAGTTGTTGTACTAACGGTTTGATTCACGTGGATTTTCCCAGTAAGGAACTCGTTCCGACACCACTGACTGCAGCACAACTTCAGCCATAAAGTTTTTGTTTTCTTATCTGACACCACTGACTTCAGCACAACTTCAGCCATTACGTTTTTGTTTTCTTATCTGCATAAAGTTAGCTAGCTAACTAGCTAAATCTCAGAACGGTATCTAAGCTAGTTCAGTCATCAACCACCTGGTTTTCAGCTAATTTATGATTTACGTACAAAAACGTTGCCGTTAAGCTCTTTGTAAATCATCTGCGCAGGGAATACCTTAAAGTTAGTCCCATCATTTTTGGATGCTTTATCGTAAAACGTGACGCTAGGATAGCCGCTAGTAAGCCTAGCGGAATGAGGGGAGCATTGACGTTAGCTTAGTAACGTTAGCTACGTTTGACAACATCGTCAGTCCTAATCATTGAAGTAGTTTTGGAGACAATTTTTTGTATCTCATCCGAATGTGTTCTTTAGTGCTGCTAGTAATGTTAATGTTAGCAGGCCGGCACTGCCTAACTCTGTTTTTTTTACCCACCCTTAGTGAAAGAAGCTCTGTGATAATTCATAATTCAAGTTAACACTGTCCGTTGTATTTTTTTTTTACATACCGTATTTCATATCTTTATTTGTTACAAATTTTGATGCTGTACATTTTAGTATAACGTGCATACATATCTATTCTGTTTGTTTTCCTAACCTATTTATTATTCTGTCAACATATTTCTATTTCATTTCTATTTGTTCTGATCATTCCTCCACAGTATAGTCCTACTCTAGAATGGAGCAAATGGAATGAAAGAAATTTCCCAGCAATCAAAGTATTATTGATTGATTGATTGATTGATTGATTGTTTTAATCCCATACTTTCATGTTACCTGTCCAATGGTCGAAAAGGTTTCCCTGAACAAAAAAAGTTCCCAACTGACATTTTGTTGTTTCAATCTTTTGTAGCCTATGCTATTGTTCCATGACACTGTATGAATGTATATATTCTTATGTTTTTACACATACAGTGAATTTCAACTTAGACTGGCATGTTTAATAATAGATATTTTTTAACAGTATTAGTGAGTGCCCATATTTGCAGTGTTCCTTCAGTATATTATTGTCACTGTATACTGTATTTTGTCCACACTACAGCCTACTGTCTGTATGTATGCATATCTATACTTTGTATTTTGTGCTGCACTCACTATGTAAATCCTGCTATTTTTATTTGTATTTTTGTTTGTTTTTATCCAAATTACTAGAAACATTTCCTCACCCTGCCCATTGTACTTAATTATATATATACAGTGGGTACGGAAAGTATTCAGACCCCTTTAAATTTTTCATTCTTTGTTTCATTGCAGCCTTTTTCCAAAAATCAAAAAAGTTCATT
>NC_048419.1:15181020-15210337 GCF_013103735.1 Etheostoma cragini | reverse complement strand
TATATATATATATATATATATATAATTAAGTACAATGCTACAAAGTATATTTATATATTTGATATTATACAAAATCTCATTTTCCACATGTTTCTGTATTTATGTTTTGTAGAGGATACATATAAAGTAGCCTACCCTGCATTTTCATACTTACATTGTTTCTACCATCTCATGATGTTACATGGTTTATGTTGCCATGGGAGTTGTAATGACAACAGCACATTAATATCATGTTCATCATAACACTCTAATTTTGTGTCAACCATCAGTTAGGTTTTGCAGAAAATCATTGGCAATCATCTCAAAACAACAGCAGCATATGAGGCTTTATTATATCTTACTAAGATAAAGATGTTATGGAAAGTTTAATTAGACAACTTGAGTGTGCCACTTGTTTTGCATCTACACTTCGTGCCCGTCACAAAACATTTATAAAACTGAGCGGCTGCTCCCTCAGTCACACTGTCAAGGCTGTCCAGGGAGGTAAGCACTGATACGCATCTCAACCACTACTCGGTTTATAACACACATCAATCACAACCGCTCTCAATCGTGTGCTGTACTGTACCAGTTATATAATCTGCCTAATAACTCTGCCAGTATGTTTCAGGTCGATGAGAACTACACGCGTGTGTCAGAGTTTGTTATTGTGGGCTTCCCAAGTCTCCAACCGGAGTATTTTCACCTAGTGGCGTGGTTCTTCTTCTTCCTTTATGTGACCACAGTGGTGGGCAACCTTCTGCTGGTGGTGTTGTTTTCTTTGGAGCGCAGTCTCCAGAAACCCATGTACATCATCATGGTCAGCCTGGCCCTCTCAGACATTGGTAAGTATGGTATCATTTTATGTGGCCAGTCATTTGCCGGTGGCAAGTGTATTCACTACTGCAGTCCTAAAAATAATTAATCCTATTGCTATTTTGTACACATTATTGTTGTTGACATTGAGTATAGTAGAGACAATAAGTAAAATGAGAAAAAATAATAAAATAGAATTTGAAGTGCAATCCAAGTTTCTGAGGTCAGAATGAACCAAATATTGATGTAAAAATAAACGTCCTAATTTTGTTTCCAGTAACTTGTGTATGGGATTCCATACAGTTGACTGTATTCTCAAAAGTATACATGTCTGCCTATTTATTTCAAATCAAAACATTAAGTGTGACATGACATCATAGATTTGAAGTGAATGGGACACTGAAATTGCATGTAGTCTTCTACATTAAATAGTTATTTATATAGAACAGCAGCTCTCATGACCTGTTTTTTTTTGTGTTTTTTTCTTCACTGTGTCTTTTTCCTACAGGCTTTACCACAGTGGCTTTACCCAAACTAATCGCTCGCTACTGGTGGAATGATGGGAGTCTTGGCTTTCATACATGCCTCTTCCAAAAACACATGATCCACTATTTTGGCTCCTTGAACTCACTTATTTTACTGATGATGGCCCTGGACCGATATCTGGCCATCTGTTTTCCCTTTAGGTGAAAAACAAGCAATTTAATTAATTTCCCCTCTAAGCTTTGGAATAAGACTAAAAACAAATGATTCTCTTTTTTTTCTTTCCTCCTCTTTCTACCTCTCTGTCCCCTCAGGTACCAGATGTGGATGACAAACCAAACCATGACAGGCCTCACGCTCTTCTGCTGGGCGGTGGCACACATCTTTACTGTCATCAGCACCATCAACTTTACCGTGATGCCGTTTTGTGGGCCCAACCAAATCATACAGGCCTTCTGCGACACCTTGTCTCTTACAGCTCTAGTGTGCGGGGACCCCAGCCCACAATTCAGCGCCGCCTATGCTTCAGCAATGTTTATTCTCTATGTTCCTTTAGCTTTCATCATCTTTTCCTACATTTGCATCATCATCTCAGTATTGCAAATGGCTAGTGGACAGGTGCGGTTCATCTCTTTTTATCGTAAATTAATGGTGTATTTTTACATCTGGTACAATTGTCATAGAAATGGATACTTTCATATGTTCATTTTAAATTTGACCCATTTCTGTATTTTTATCTAACCTCGTCTGCTGTTCTTCTCAGGGCAGAATGAAGACATTCTCTACCTGTGCCACCCAGGGCTGTATCATTTCTATCTACTACCTACCACGTTTCTTTGTTTACTCTACACCTTTCTTTCCTAACCTCAAGATGACACCTGACAAGCGTATAGTGACCACCCTCTTCTACAGTCTTTTCCCTCCACTGATCAACCCGTTCATCTACTGTCTGAGAACGAAGGAGATCAAGGGACTATTATCAGACTGGGTCCGGAGATGGAAGAGCAATATGCCTTCAAAGCATGGCCAAATTGCAGCAATTCACACTGACAAGTGATCTGTGATTTAGTTGTTTATACATTGTATTATTATAATTTTATAATTTATAAGTCCAAATGATAATATGCATGAAAATAGGTTAAGTAGACTGGAAAAACCAAGGCATACGTTTATGTACCTCTGTTCTGTCCTGCTTTTACTCACTTAATCTGTACCAATAGTGCATTCATTCCAAAAGAGAAAGTCATTTTGCATTTTGTCAAGTTCTTATGTTAAAAATGTGAACATATACCACAACAATAACAACGTGATCATCTATAAGTCCTATTATTGCAAACTGAACTGTTAAGATGTGACAAGGGTGAAAGTTTGGGCATTTTTGGACTAATAGTCACAGATGACATTTACATAGTTGGAAGCACCATATTGCCTGAGTCACAATTTTGTTGCAAATTATGCATGCTGTGGTTTTTTACTTTGCACTGCTGAAAGATGATTGACTTTGATTTAAGAAATTACGAATAATATGATGGCAGAACCTCAGGGAAGCTGTGTTTATAGAAGCACTTAAAGAGTTTCAGTCATCGCAAACTCTTAACAGCTGTATCATTGGAGTAAATATGTGTTAAAGAGGGCTATACATTCACACTATTCTTATTCAGTTCCTCCAAATATCATTTTCAACAGAAATATGTGGAATTTGATTAAGAAACATCTTAATAAAGCCCATATATGATATTCTCTAAATATGAAATTGATTTCTTGGCAGGGTTATTTCAAGGTTCCTGAGTATTTCTAAAGGAAATAAATGAAATACAAACATATTTGATGTGTAATCATTTGACTGAACATTAAGTTGTAAAGATGGAGATTATATAAAAGGACCACCCTAATCATATGAGAAATTGAGTAATCTTCAGTTTCAATTGGGGCAAACATTAAATACTTTTAAATATAAAGCAAAATCTTATCAAATACATTAGCTATTACACACAGGGATTTAAAAATAAACCACAGATTTCCTACAAAGCTATAATAAAGGCAATGAACTGTGCAAAAAAGGCTGATAATCAATGTGCTTGGGGAAGAATGTTGTGTAGATGTCTTAATATAAATATGTGCAGACAATACAGGGTTTACTTTCTCCTCAACAGAAACAAAGTACTTTGCCAGAATCATCCACCTTAAATAACCCACGCCACTTGGTGGACAATTTCATCCGTAGGTGGTTTACATGTTCCTATACAGATATTTGCCAGTAGATGGCAACATCCTCAAACCTTACAGCGGCCTGTCATGGGTCACACACTGAGCAGAGAAAAGTCTTGCCTCTGTGCTGTTTGGCTTATGTTTGGTGGATGTTACCCCATAATCCTTTTTGTGCCTATGTAATCCATCCAAAGATGAATAATGAATGTGTAAGTAGAGCTCTATGAAAGGGGTTTCCCATATTTGCCCACCCTGCCCGTCCTATTTTTGTACAGCCAGTGGTAGTCAGACGTATTAAACAGCATGGGCTTTGTAAAGAGGTTTTGTAAACTGTTGTATATGCCACATCTATTTAAATGATACTACGAACATATTTGTTCCTGCAGACTGTCACACTACCTTTGAAACAATAATCTGTCTGTATATAGAGACTGGAGTATTGTGCAGAGGCCAGGCAGCAGAGCACGTGTGTGTATGTGTGTGTGTGTGTGTGTATAGCAGAAGAATAGTTGTATTCATGTCAATGTGTGGACACAGCATGACTACAAGGAGGAGGGGGGTGGCTAGGAACAGGGTGGAGAGGAAAAAACTACACAGACAACAGAAGTCCAGTCATCATCATTTAATAAAATAAAAAAATAAAAAATAATGAATGAAATCATGATTCCCCTTCCCACATTTGATTTCTTTAATCTAAAACTGTCCTTTCAGTAATGTAACATCTTTAGTTTTCAGGGAAAGTATTTGAGACATCTGAAAAAGTGCTCTCAAGATCCAGTAATGTTCCACTCTGTTCCTCCTGCTGCACTTTGGCCTACTGACTGTTGAGCAAAGTTGACAAGTGACTTAACATCATCACATGGTTGGCAAAGAAAAATTATGCAATTTTATTTTATTCTGTCTTGCATTAAGACTTTACCAGAATTTCATCCTTACTGAATGTTGAGTGAGCAGAAAGCAAGCAGTGTGTTCCTCCTTAGGCAAGCATTGGTTATTCTAACAGCCCACTGCTGATTCTTTCCTGTAAATTGACTGTCAAAGTCTTAACTGACAATTTCAACTTTGTTAAAGGATCATTTCAAGTAAAAGTACTATTACAACAACAACTTAAAAATACAATTAAAAATCCACTCAAAATTCTACTCAAGTAAAAGTCCAGAAGTATTATTTGTTAAATGTACAGTAACGGCATCAAAAGTAAAAGTGCTCTTTCTGGAGAGAAATGACCCCATATTAGTGTTATTTTATCATTACTTATTTACATTGTTAATGCTAATACATTAAGGCATAATCATAATGTTTCTGAGCTTGTTTTAAGCACTTTAACTAGATCAAGATTAAAAATGTGTTCCTAATAGGAGTAAATCTAGGGGTTGTGAGATGATTATTTGGGCAAGAAAGAAGAAAAAAAAAACACGTTTTCATAAATTTTTTGGGACTTTTCTAAATTTCTTTTTGTGTAATATATTGGACATTTTAACCTTTTTGGACTTTGAACAGCTACTTAGATGAAGCTACCCGTGGAGCTTGAAGGGAAATGTGTCTTTGGTGGAACAGCTAATAAGAAACATGACAACCAGTCACTGCTTTCTAATAAAGGATCACATCCAAAAAGGTTGTGAGTCACTTATATTTGACAGTACTTTACATTGCATAAGATCATGCAATGTACAGTACAGTATAAAATAACAAAATGGAAACCTCCAAAATATACCTCTAACAATGTATACAAGTACAGTAATTGAGCATGAACTTTGTTTCATTTTTACCACTAATCTTATAAAATATGGTGCATTGTTATCGCTACCCAGCAGCTAGCAGTTCCCTTGTGCCTGTGGATGTAAAAGGAGAACCAAAATTACTAAACATCTGAGTCACCCATATTCAGTGGTATAAAAGTAGCACACCAAACAGTACAAAACATAAGCCCCACCACAGGTACATTAGAATGATACATGTTAGTGCATGAATGATAAAACAAAATTAATTTACCACTCTAAAATGGTTAATTTTGCATAGTTAGTACTTTACTCTTGATAATTTCAATACTGTTTACTGACCATAGTACTTTCACTTGTCATTGAGTATTTTTATCCAAGTACTTTATAACTCCATCAAATGATTTTAAATGCATCACTGGTCAATAAATCTGTACTCTAACTGTAAAGGGTTTTACGTGTGTATAAAATCAAACACAGGCTTAATTCTAACTTAAAATAGCTTCATCTGCTGACAGTGTCACAGAACAATATCATGAATTATTTCAGCAGGAATACTATGTGTCTTTACTGTCAGCTTGTAAAACATAAGCCTGATCTGTCCCCCTATGACATCATGTACTCCCCCATCCCGCGTGGGGGGCTTTTATGAAATAATCTGGCAAATGAGCAAGACCAATACAATTGTTAATTTTTGACAGGACGTGTCCCAGACAAATTATAATATGATAGGCCTATTTCACAGGACACATTCTGATGTACTTGTTCAATGGCATTGGATTTAGCTGTCTGCTATAAATCTTCTCAAAATCAGGTGATGCTCAAGAGTTTTTCAATTTAAGTCATGACAAAAAGGCAGTGCACTTCAATAACCTTTATTTAGTTTACAGATGTATTCCATTTTGAAGTTTGAAGGGGGGAGAGGGAGCATTAGTGCTATTTACAATTGGTTTGAAAATGTTTATCTCTGTACAGATTTGAACCCTGATCAATATAAACAATATATTTTTTAAGACCTAGTGCTGTTACAAAGCGATTCTTTAAAGCAAAGGGAGAAAAAAGGTTTACCTGAAATTATAAACAAATTAAAAAATAATTAAAAAAAAGCACAGAAGAATGAAAATAAAAATAAAAATAGTCTGTCAATGACGAGGGAGGTTTAGCTGCTGTTAAGCACAAGACGTTGTCAGCGAGTGACTGTGAACTGGCTAGAAGCTAACCGTACACACAATCATAGACTAAACACTAATATACTGTATATCAACAGGATCTAGAGTCATCATGGTCTATATAAGATTCATATTAAATATATTCTACATGTTACCTTAGTTTGAAGCATTACTTCCATTGGAAAAATATAAAATAAAACAAAACATTTTATACATTTTTTTTTTAAATCTGATAAGGGACCACATGCTTCAGTTGTGCAAAATGGACTTATTAATGCAGAGAGAGAGAGAATTAAGGAGAGAGTAGGAAGCGAATTAAGACAGATAGTTCATTTCCTTGCTTGGACAGCAATCAGTCAGCGAGATCCTGCACAACACTGTTAAAAAAAAAAAGGAGCACAATGAGCATATCCTCGGAGAGAGAGGGATGGTGCACCAGGGAAGGAAGAAAACTGACATGACGTTTTATTAATCACAACACTGGTCGATCAGTAATATGCGTGGACTGTCAAAACACAGTCACAAATGTCATGGACAAACAAATAACCAAAACAAAAGCACCAACACTGGTTGTTTGTCTATTTGTTTGTTTGTTAGGCTTTGTTTGGCTAAGAATGTGTCGACTGAAAGAGTAGGACGTCTGCCAGCCCTCTGCAGACATAAAATCATAATTTCTCTATTGTGAACCCCTAAGGGCACATACAGAGGAGGGCAGTAGAAAGGACACATATGCATATATACGTGTATATATATGTGTGTGTGTTATTGTTTGTTTTTTTCCTGCTTTCAGTTCTCTGATCAGGCATGTCTAAGCTTTGTCTACTGCACTGAGGGAGATCCCACAAGCATATATGGTTGGATGTGTGGACAAGATGTCAGAGTGTGCGTGTGCGTGTGCGTGTGTGTGTGTGTGTGTGTGTGTGTGTAGGTGAGTTGTTAGTGGTTAAAATTATCAGCGGTCTGTATTAGAAAACAAGGCCACACACACAAACTTGAGCACTGCAATAATAGGACAATTAGCTAGAATTGGGAGGCAGTTAAAAATGGACTTTTAACAGACAGGCTGAGGATGGCTAGATAAGGTGTGTGCCTATTATATGTGTGTGTGTGTCAGAAGGCTTAAAAAGGTATGCATTAAGGAAAAAAAATACCCACATGCAAATCCAGTTCCTTCCACTAATTTTCAGTTATGACAACAAATCAAGTACAACAAAGGAATCAACTCTATCATTAATCAATTTTCTGCTCCCAACTCTTTGCCTTGAATCAGGCCGAGCCTGCTGTCTTTCTTTGTGTGAGAGAGGGGGGGAAAAAAGATAAAGCGAAGAGTATGTGTTTGTCCATATGCCTATCTGCATTGTGGACAGGCTCCAGGACAGGGGACAGGCTCATTCGGTCCAGGATGTTGAGGGCGAGAATGGATGAGAAGGATGGAGGGCAGGTGGCGGTGGTGTGTATTTACAGAATGACACAGCAGTTACTCTCCCCAGTCTTCTCTCTATTCCTCTGACCTGAAAACACACACACACACACACACACACACACACACACACACACACACACAGACCGAAAACTGAGTCTACACAGTCAGACAAGGTCATCCTCCAACAACTGGCAATATTGGCCAATCAAATTCAATTACACAATACTGGTAGATTACTTTGTAACGTGAATGCTTTATTTCTACTGTTTAGCTCGCGATTGAAAGACAAAATAGCTCTGAGAGTATCATAAACCACCCATGGTGCAGCATTTCGGTGTCTGATTCTCCTTTCAAACTGGATTTCCTAGATCGTATTTCATCTCTCACCGACACCTGAAGCAACACGCCAACTTAGTTTTGCTGTTAGACTTGTCTAACACGGTTTCTTAAATACAAAGATGACAAAAAACAAACAGCCAGGTAATCTCAGAATTTAGAGACTACTTTGTCACTTCCTCGCTACTAAAAGATGGAAGACATTGGCTGTATTTTTGGCGTGCTCGCAATGTTGATTGTCTTGTGTTTTTCCAGAACACACTAACCATTTGAGAAAAACCTATTCTTTTCAGATTTTTTTGTACTTATAACTAAACTTTGCCACTACATCTAACATGTTTACAACCAGATGTGGTAGATGGTGTTTAGGACGTCTAGCCACTGCTAATTTGCAGTCCTTGTCATTGTTCAGGCTTTTACAAAAACAACAACAACATCATCAACAACAATACAAACAGTCGGAGCGTTTCCTTGGGATTATTTTACCCAGAATGCATAGCAAATTGAGCACAGTCAATAGCTACAGTAGAGCCTATTGCCTCTGTCTCTACATACATGCATTAATACAGTACATATACAGTATACATACATACATACATAAATACAGTACATACATACATACCTGCCACTACACAGTCACAAAAAGGAGACTTTTCGCCTAATATGATTTATATCAGCTGTTTATTCTACACAATGTAGTGTACCTTGGGGATACATTTAAGAGAGCCAATTATTTGCACCAGTGGCTGTTCCTAAAACAGAAGCCATGTGTAGAGATAAATGATGGCTGGGAGCAGAACGTTTGGAGTTGTTCAGTGTGTGAAAAAGCCTATTGAAAGGAAAGAAGGGGTTGGTTACCTTGGGAATTTGGCTCAGGCAAAGTCTCTCTGGCAACTAAATGCATCACTGTGGTCTTCCCCAAGGGCAGTTTGAGAGCTAGCGGGGAGAAGTGAGAAAGAGAGAGAATAACAGAGTTAGAGCAGGTGCAAAGGTAATTCAGTGAGCTACAACATAACCAACTTTACAAAGTCATTCATCATTTCATCTTTAACAGCTTTTTAAAATTGTAGAGTACAACTCATGCTACACTGGAAATTGTTAAGCTTTAAAAGAGAGAAAAGCTAAAATGTTTACTTTTTCCCCTCTGAGTAGCTGATTTTTTAACTTGTTCATTTCACTAATAAAATCACTATTGAGAGAGAAGAAAAGTTTCAAATGCATTTACTTTCAAAAGGAGTGGGAGCAAAAATAACATGTATTCAGTATGTGATCAAATATTTTTTCTTTTGTCCAATGTCCCAATCAATAGTTATCAGAATCAGGTATTGACAGTTTCATTTCACATACAGGAAGAGTTAGATCTCACATAAGGACTACAACTGGAACACAGCTAGTGCTTTGATCATTTGGGATTTTTCTGCATTGGCCGTATAGTGATATGCAGAATATCAGAAAATATCCTAATTCATGTCCTACTATAGACTCCGTTACAACGCAAAAAATACTGTAACTTTCATTTTAAAAGAAAAAACTGAACTTAATCTTCACCATGAAGGACTACCTACCTATTTGAAGCTATTTGTAGCAGTTCATTCTAATACCAAAATTAATGAAAATCAATGGCTACCTTAAAAATAGGTAAAACGCATTCTTTCTTTTTTTTAAAGTTATGTTTTGGGCATTTTCAGCCTTTATTTTTTTTGACAGGACAGCTTAAGATATGAAAGGGGAGAGAGAGGGGGAATGACATGGAGCAAAGGGTCGCAGGTCGGAGTCGAACCCGGGCCCACTGCATTGCGGAGTAAACCTCTACATATGGACAGCCGCTCTGCCAACTGAGCTATTCGGCCGCCCTAATAAAAGGCATTCTACTCATATGCTTTGTAATATAACAAGTAACACTAGTCCTACTGTGATATTTGATCTAGAATTACAGCCTCACGGCTGTATGCCTTAGCCCGCCAGTTGAGGTGCAGTTTATATCCATGTCTGTCCAGACTCATAATATAATATAATAATAATAAACTGATAGAGAGCTTTGTTATATGGTGCAAAGGCAAAAACCTGAAGCTCAATATCAACAATAACTACTTATCAATAACTAAGGTACCTTGGGGTCCAAATCAATAAAAACAAAGTCAAATTCCTCGTATCTGTTTACATGCTGGGCCAATAAAGAGTTGTCTTATAAAACAAAAATTGTAGCCATGACAATAGACACTGCTTCAAATATGGATGGTGCTTCAAAAAGAAGCTACAAATTCTAATATGTGGACGGTGCAGCACAGAAGATCTACACAATCACCCAAAGTTTCAAGGTGGGCACCCAAGATTACTGTCACCTATTCAGTATCCCACCAAATGAGTATTATGGTCACAATCTCCCCTTCTGTTCCTGAAGTTGAATAATGCCAGAACAATATGATGTTATAGCGAAGTTTACCGTTGCCTTATAAAATGTCATCAACTGTCACATGTGTGTGGTGTCAGTGTTTGCCTTTTAAAACCACTGTGAGTTTTGGCTCGACCTGTAGAGGATTCTGTGTACTTTGGGTCGTAACAGTCGGCTTGCAAATGTGTTTCACCATTGATAAGGGAATTATCAGATATGTGGCAATAATTTGATGAGTAAAAGGGTTAGGGACAGAATGACCCTGTTAGTCACACCAAACATCAGTCCAATCAAATTGGGTTAAGTAGACTAAAAAGCCTGAAAGGCTGGGAGAAGTGAAGCGGGCTGCCATCCTCTTTCTCTCTTCACTTTTCATTTTCACGCCCCCCTCCCTTCCTGTCTCGTCTTTGTGCCGCTTAAGGTCTACTCTAATGCCAGTCTTGCCCCTTTCCTGACCAGTCTCTTTCTGTATTTCCTCTCTCCTCCCTCTCTCCATCAAAGCAGGCTTGTCTGGAGCACTGAGGTACCTCTGTTCTGTGGCTCAGGAAAAAGATGAGAACAGCAAAGAACTTTCCAGCAACACCCTGCTGGGATTTCGCATGCATGTCTATGAGCATGCAATACTTTTTTTTGGGAGGTGTGCTTTCTGTGTTTACTCACCTCCTAGTGTTACGTTGCCATGTAGAAACCGGCCCTGGTAGATCAGCCTCAGGATGTTAGGACTGCTGACCTGCTCTTCCTCCCAGTCTGAAAGGAAAAAGGTGCAGAGGCAGATGGAAAGAGAGTTAAAGAGAGAAATTAAGAAAAACAGAGGATAAGCTTCATATATTTCCCTGTTCCTTCTTAACCCTTCTTTTTTTTCATCTTCATTGTAAGTTTGTAATTTGTTGCCACATTATTTTAACTCTTTCCCATAAAACATCATCATTGCATAACATATAATCTGAGAACAAACAGGTTCAGTAACGACATTTCACAACCTTTTTTTTTTAATGCTACCTGAGGTTGAATACGCTTTAAAAACCACAATAAAGTCAATAACAAGTCAGTTCTTTATTGAACGTTGAAATTTCCCAGGTTTTAGTTGAGCAACTTAGAAAAGGACACAAGGAATTTAATTGTTAAGAGGTTCTGACTAAATACTGTAAACAATGTAGTGAAAAGAAATCATCATCATTGCATGGTGAAAGAAAGAGCCCACTAACAACCGCACTGAAGATATTTTAAGACATTTAGGGCCTTCATTTTAGATCTTTATATGCACAATGTATAATATGTGGGCTCTGTGGGATGCATTACGGAATGTGAGAAAGAAGGAAAGCAAGAGAAGAACATGAGTTGTGGCTTGGGATGAGCTACGGATAAAAGTGAAGGCATTAAATGAGAGAGAAAACAGCGGATGGAGTTGCACAGCAGCATCGTCTGGCCACCAGATGTTTGTCTCCAGCTAAGCGGAGGGTGTTGGTGCTGACTGAGAGCCTGCGTTTGGTTTCACAGGGTTCAGATCTGTTGTCCGGGAGGAACACTGGGCGCTTCCAAAACTGACAGGACTGAAAGAAAAACTGCTCTCGTCAAGGACAATCGGAGTCCTTCTAAGTAGCTGGACTAGGTGACTAAGGTGTTCAGATTAAAAGTGGTGTAAGGTCGGCAGTATCAAATTAACTCTAACAGTGGTGTAGCAGTAGTTAGGGAGAGGGTAGATTCCAGGAAGGAGGTGGCTGTACTGCAATCACACATTTCTGTATGCAAAAATAATCAGGCTCCATAATCGGCACGTTCCCACACTGCTACATAGACCTCCACGCAAGTAATTAGTGGGTATGAATGTGATCTCTATGGATGTACAGCATAGCTCCTTAGCTGGCATTATCTTAGTTATAGAAAATACAGCCAGGATTAATTAGATCACCTAGTTTCTGTGCTCCCAAACTTGCACACAGTGTATGATAGCCGTCTACACAAGACAGCTAGCTAGATTGTATTCCGTCCGAGCTGCCATGACAGTCGGTCTGAAATTCTTGAGCGGCCGCACCCACGTGACGCGTTCCTCCAATCAGCTGGCGGTCAAGGGCTCCCTTCTGCTATGTAGTCTAGATGGTGCCCGTTTAGTGTGACTATGGTCCATCGTTCCACACTGGATTTTTTGACTGTTTTTAGGGGGGGGTCCGAGTACTTTCAGTGCACTGACTTTTGGTGTGAGCTATACTCAATACTAAGTGTTTGAAGTTTGCATGGAGGCGGTTTGATACACACCCAATGTCTGAGTGAAGAAAAATAAATGGTTGAATCTCCTCAGGATGTATTTCTTGCCTTGGGACTACACATGTAGATGCTACATCCATCATTATTCAACATCTTCATCAACTGACATTGCCAGTAACAATCACTAAGGTATCTGAATGAAGCTACTCACCCATTGGCCAGTTGTCATAGACGTGTTTGGCAATGTCCGCCGCTGATTCATTGGGAGAGAAGAAGAATTCTTTTGTCTTTCCGCTGACTAAAATAAGTCGCAGGTTTATCTGCAACACAGATTAAAAAAAAAAAAGGATACAGTATGTACATTAGAAATGTATATGAGAAACATCAAATGGAACATAACACAAGAAACCATACCCTATGTCACATTAAACACAGTCAAATCAGGAAGCGCACAAGTTCAAGTGAAGTAAGTAAGTAATTTAAAAGGAAACAGGAGAAGGATATGAAGACCCTGAGGAGTGTTCTTCCGCCGGATTAACTCCCATCTGTCTCTCCAACTTCCTCCTCACTTTTCTCTCATCCCTCTAACTCTGTTTTTTCGTCTATGGATCCCAATTCTGTTACTTACTGACAGTTTGTACCCTCTCAACTTTTGCACTCACAAGTCAGTTGTTTTTCTTTACCTTGTTCCTTTAGCTGGAGTTCAAACCCCATGAGGTAATTGTTTAAATATGTGCTTTATTACCGGCATATGATATTCCTTGTAAGACTAAAATAGAGGTTTACACATTTAACAGCAGGTTAGAGGCACTACTACGCGTATTTTGTCAACTACTATTCTCCATTTTTTACTCAGACAGCCAACTGCTTTTTCAAATTACATTTTCACTGCCTTTTCATTTGTTGTTCTCATTTATGAATGAGACGGTGGGTAGTTTCAACACAACCTAACTTGGTTCTCACTGCGTAAAACAGCACACAAAACATGAACAATTAGCTGGAATACCACAGGCTGTAAAAATGTGCAACCTGCCCTGGATAGTTTATCCCGGTAGTCAGCGGTGACAGTCAAGTATAATAATGAATGACTACAGTGTGCCAGTCCTCTTTCCTGACAGATACTGAACAGCACTAGACATGGTAGGGGTTTGTCATTATGGGGTCTACTAGATGATTTATAAAATAGGGAGGGATTATTTAGATTATTGAAACATACGCCAGTAAGAACACATACATAGTCAATGACAGAGAATACAGAGGACAATAACCTGCTGGCTATTGTTTACTATGGTCAAAATCCCTCCAAATCCTGATAGAAAACATATTCCTGTACCAAAACCGAAAAGGACATCCATCAGAAAGGGTTTAAATGAGATGGGGGATGGAGAGAGCAAGGACGACTGTAAACTGTCCAGTAAGAACTGAAGCTGTAGGCGAGTGAACTTCAGCTTGTCTGTGGCTGTGTACTGAAACCCGTTGAACTGGATTAATGTCACTTACAGAACACTGCCCTTTTTTGTAATTATAATTCACTGACAGTTGTTTTATTATTATTTCTCACACTTCATATTGATAATTGGTGCTGACTCCAGTTGAAAAAACAAACATTTTACAACCTACTGTGAATAAAGGATGAGTAGCGACTTGGTCATTAAACGCCTCCCACTGTATGAGTATCAACACTTGTATTTGGAATTTCCAACACCAAATCATAACAATTATATACCTCACATACATAATATGTTATTTACTGTACTACCATGCTTATCATGTGCCAACAAATAATGAAGGCAGAGACAATTTCATTGTTTACATCGATTGGTGCAACTTTGCTGAAACTAAATACGAGTTGTGAATGATGTGTGTTGTCAAGTGCCTCATCTCTGTTGTTCTCTCACCCTAAATGACACAAATTCTGAGGTGAACTATGCAGATTAGAGTTTTACTTTTAACTGGCATTATGTGTGTTTAGCAGAGGTACAGTATGGCTTTAAGAGTCAGAGCAAAGGTCTGTGGTGTGCGTTTGCTTTCTATTTTTGAGTGTCTGGCCTGCAGTACATATAGGGCAAAGCATGTGTGTGTCATTGTTTCTAGTGTGTTTCCATGTGCCGAGCGTCTGTTAGCCCTCTATACTCCCCCTGTCCCACCAAACCCACTCAGCTGAGTGACACACACACATGTATACATACACACACAAACACAGAGCCGGCTGCAGTGATGTAACAGAGCTGACAGCTGACAGAGATCTCTGTAAGCACGTTATCAAATCAGCTTATAGGTTTAAGAATGTAAGAGCCAGACAGAGACATAAAGGCCCCACTCATATCCTGTACACATACTGTATACAAAACAACACACATATACTGTGTGTGTGTGTGTGTGTGTGTGTGTGTGTGTGTGTGTGTGTGTGTGTGTGTGTGTGTGTGTGTATGTATATATATATATATATATATATATATATAGCTTTGAGCTTCTTTTTCTTTATGTATGCAGGACACCTTGGGCCATAAAAATACACTTTACAAACCCACGCAGCTAGGCAGGGACATACAAATGCTCCTTTATATGTATGAATTTATTCATTGTTTTTTTACTGAAAAAGCGCCAGCCAACAATAAATTGCAATTTCCTGCTGCGATTCACAAGGGACAGTTTGAACTAGATCAATGAAATACAAATAATGAAGTAAAAATTTGTAGAAGGCTGATGAATAGGAAATGTACGTTATTACATCTGCAGGTTTTTTGTTGTTGTTGTTTTTTTTACAAATAAATACACCCTGAAGACAAACAATACCTGAAGATGGCTCTAAATGAGACAGATGAAGATGGAAATAATGAGAAAGAAACACAGAGGAATGCCCTTTACATAAGCAAGCTCTTGCTCCATCCTGGCTGAACACCTGATCGTTACCATGGTGTCACCATGGCGACAGCCAGTGGTTGGTGGCTTAACCTGATAACACCTACAAGATAGCTTTACCCCTCCTCCCTTCTCTATCCTGCCCATTTCCTACAGTGTCACATCATATTGTCTTCCTCTCCTTGGAGCAATGATTGCATTCCTTCCCTCCATCGCTCTATTACTCTGTCTCTCGCCCACACTCAGCCAATTTCTGGCTTTGCACATCATACAGTGAAGGAATGTAAAAGGCCAGAATAACAAGAGGCACTAAGCTAGCTTTAATTAAACAACATTAACTCAGCCTTTCTCCTCTTATCATCAACCGGCACAACGTTCAATCTCTTCACTTGCTTCTCTCCCCTTCTCCATCCTTCTTTGCTTTCTCTATTCTTAGAAGTCACTTTCTATTTTAAAAACAGAGACAGGCGACAAAACAAAAGAATAACCTAAATAGAATGATAATACAGATGCAGATCTGTTTCCATACAAATTAGAAAGGTCACGAATGGTTAATGAGTATTAAAATGATGCAAATTAAATCCTATTGCCTTAGCAGTCACCATATTTGACACCCACAGAACATTTTAGAACATGCTACTAGCCGGCGCTCTCCACCAGCATTAAAAGCTCAAGTAGCGTTCAGGGACATCCGCGATCAATGCCAAGCAACACCGGAGCTGTTCTGGTGGCTCGCGGTGGGACACAACCTTACCAGGACCCTTTATGTTGTTTGTTCCTTGAATTTTTCACACCCAACTGTATCTCTACAGCTGCCTATTTTCCTCACATCACCCTTATTAATTTGATTATAAATTTACCGGAATCAAGGTCTTAACTTTCTCTTGCTCTTTTACCTCTCCCAGAGGGTCATGGGCCTTCTCCCTGCCACAGAGGGGCTGATAATGAGGTTCCACAGCCAGCTCAGGGAAGTGTATTCAATTACCATCTATTCTCTGGAATAAATATAACAGCAGCTCCAGGTTTGGGGGAAAATTGTTTCATTCATTCATGCCTAAACATAAAGTGTATATATATATATATATAT
Organism: Etheostoma cragini; assembly: GCF_013103735.1. Lineage (NCBI taxonomy): Eukaryota > Metazoa > Chordata > Actinopteri > Perciformes > Percidae > Etheostoma > Etheostoma cragini. Next base: position 15,193,662 of record NC_048419.1, on the reverse strand, counting down.
ATATCTTCAGGCAAACAGTCAGTTACTCAGCAGGTCAGTTTGCAGAGATTGTGGAGAACTGGAAAATACTAGTGAGTATCTCAGTTCTTTAATGTGCACATGTGAAAGTATTTGTAATGCTGAAACATCCTGGCACAGTGACTTCTATTCCTGGTTGTTTCTGAAAATAAATAAATAAAATAAAGAAACATGCTACTTTTGCATGAAAATGGTGACACGGCTCCCTGACTGTCAAGCCTCCACTGCCGACATTCAGACACACTACAATAAGGTGACACTGCTGCCAAGTTGTGCCATGGTGTAAACTTTTAACTTTTGAAGTAAGCAAACCCTTTTGGGTAAACACTGTTTGCACATGGTGGAGAGCAGGGAATGCAATGCCATCTATAATTATTCCTCACTGAGTACCACTCTCAACTCTTTCTCAAGTCAATAGTGTGTGTGTGTGTGTGTGTGTGTGTGTGTGTGGGGGGGGGGGGGGGGGGGGGGGGGGCTGAAAACGGATGAGGAGGAGAAAAAAAAAGCTGGGGCTCACTGCTCTTTAGACCCTCTGGAGCGTTTTTTTTTTTTTTTAATTACATAGTGGGAAGCCGTCCTGTGGGAATATATTAGAGTAACTTTATATGTAGTCTGCACAGTAAGGTTAGCTGCTGGTGTCAGTGGGGATTCCTAACTGTATGAATGAGTTTAAGAGAAGAGGTGGGTGATTAGTCTGACTGGGGTCTGTTTAAAACAAGCCAGCTGGATCCAGCAGCCAGTCTTCTTGAACTTGCCTTTCACGGTGAATCAGGAGAAAATTTGACTGTAAAACTCAAAGATGTAGCTATGCAGAATTTTGATAACACAAATCCCACATGAATTATAAGTAGGTGCTTTTCTACCTAACTAACTTTATTGAATATCAACAGCTACAAAATAGGAGACATAATAGACTATGTTGCAGCTTGTTGGACTGAATGTGAAGAAGCCCAAAGAATACGCAGAAAAAGATCGGCCTGAAAAACAGTCAGTTTGGGCTTTAATTAGCCCAAACTGAGTAAATAAAAACACTTTGCAAGCTTTTACTGATGTTGCAAACACATAAAAAAATACCGCAATTATTAACCCCCATCAGCACACACATGCCATCATGGAGCCATTGTTTTCTTTAATTAAAAACACTCTGAAAAGGGTGTTTTTAGAAAATCACTGTACATGATGGAACAGTAGGCTGAATGCAGCTTCTTTAGATGTTACAATAGCAAGCGAGCTCACAAGAAAATAAACTCTTAGGATTTGTCAAACAGCCTCATTAAGAGTTTGACATATTTAATACAAGATTATAAATAGTTGTTCTTCTTTGTGCGAGTTCTCTCCTTTGTGTGCGCACAAAAACACAGACGGAGTGGTTACGTAACAGCGGCTGATTCATGATACTGCGAAAAAAAATAACTCAAGGCAAGGATTGGTAATCTCAGTGTGTCTGTGTTTTACAGTATCGGGGGTAGAGCATTACTGCAATCAGTTTTAAACCAAACAATGATCTTGCTGATTTTAGGTCTTTATTGCTACAGGACAGATGAAGACATGAAAGGCCAGAGTGAAGGGGGATGACATGCAGCAAAGGGCCGCAGGTCGGAGTGAACCCGCGGCCTCTTCGTCAAGGAGTAAACCTCAATGTATGTGCTCCTGCTCTACCAACTGAGCTAACCCAGCCATAAGTGTGTTCTCTTTTATGTTACTTTAAGAGCTAACCCATTACTAACTGGAGATTTCCACACCAGCAGAGACCACCAGCTGGCTATTTTCATCCGACAAGGGGCAGAATTACGTCACATTATATGTAGAGGACAGCATCTTCAAAATAGCAGTGAAGGTTTGACTGCAGTTACAACGAAAGTTTGACTGAACTTCATAGACGCAGAAAGATATTTTTCTTATTTCAGAATATATCAACAAATATATGACACTTCAAATCTTCAAATCAAATCTTATAGCTATGCTTTTGTACCGACTGTAATTTCTTTAAGTGCTGTCATATCATAACTATGCTCTTTTCATGCATGTAATTTACTTGAATCTTTTATATTTTAAAGCAAAGTTTGGATAGGTTTGTAGGTTACTAAAATATAGCTTTGATGTCGAGGCACATATCCATACAGTGTGTGTTTAGCACAAACAGCTGCGTCACTGTAGTCAGCTAAGGGATGCAACAAGCCTTTTCACGGCAGTAAAAATCTAGAAATAAAGTTGACCCAGCTGAAGTTTTTTTATCATTAACTTTTCCATCTTTATAGGGCACTTATCTATAATGGCTAGTGTGTCATGGTTTGTTTTGACCTACTTAACTGACCACCTGTATTACACAACACGCACAATATGCAAAACATTAGTTAGCCTATCAGTTATTTCCCTGTAGGACAAAGGTCGATGGAGATATTTAATAAATATATAAACTGTAAAAGAGTAAGACAACAAGTGAGCTATTCCAAAATAAATCAATACTGGATATAGACCACATCAGTCAAACAAACTGACGGAAAGTGCCGCAGTGAGAATCTTAACAGGTGCCTGACTGAGAGGATAAAAAGCTCCTGTTCTTGAGATTGACTTTTTTTGTTATGTCACAGAAGCATAAAGAAAGCTCCAGTCGGGCGCCCGGTTAGCTCACCTGACAGAGCAGGCACCCAAATATAGATGGTTTACTCCTCAACGCAGCGGCCGCGGGTTTGACTCCGTCTGACGTCCCTTTGCTGCGTGTCATTCCCCCCCCCTGTCTCCCCTTTCATGTCTTTATCTGTCCTATAGAAATAAAGGCCCAAAATGCCCAAAAATAATCTTAAAAAGTAAAGAAAGATCCAGCCAGTCAAGATTTATTCCAGCACTGCCGATTATGCCTCCAGTCATGCTCTACTGGTTGTCATGCCAACACTTGTGGTAACCAGGGTGCTAGTTAGTCATCGGTGCCGTTTTGTCCTGTTTTTCTGTCTTTATGCGTGTACACTATGTGAAAGCCCTGTTAGACAGTACTCTTATAATCCAAATAATAATGCACCGTAACATAACAAACCAAGCTGGTCTTTAGTGTGGTTACAGGTACTTTGTTAGGGCTTGAGGAGTGTCTTAAGTTTTCATACAATATGAATTTCTATGCTCTGTGTATCTATGATATCATATGCACATTTGTCATGCTTCAGTGCGGTTAACAGTTTCCTCAAAGACAAGAGAATTTTATCATTTGTCCAGTAGAAAAAAGTGCTTTACTCAAAGCTGGAGGTTAAATGTCACACACACACACACACACACACACACACACACACACACACACACACACACACACACACACACACACACACACACACACACACACACACACACACACACACACACACACACACACACACACACACACACACACACACACACCTTAGTGCGCTTTTCTTCTATTAATAGCTCAAAAACAAAAGTTGATCCTTTTTGCAACATCAGCTCAGAAATGACTTTGCAAACATTTCAGCCAAAGCAGAATATTCTCGTTCATATCTTGCTCCTTGACAGTAAATTCAACGATTTTTGATGGATAGTAAGTAGTTGGAAAGATAAAACACCTCGTGCTGTACTTTTGCACTTCCAGGAAAAGTTAGCAGAGATTTGCTATTTTGCAGAGAGGTTTGTATTTTCATTCACATTCATCATTGCACATAATTAATAGTGTTGCTTAACTCTTGTATGGTGTTCGGGTCAAACTGACCCATTTCAATTTTTTACAAGAAGAAAAATGGAACAAGTTACATTTTTCTACCTAAAAATAAACGCTGTGTCTTATTTTCTGTGATAAACATGTATTCCTGACTCAATTCAGAAAATGTTTGAAATTGAGATAAAGACAATTTTTGTTAATAGATTATGAAGGTGAATTTTATTTCAGAATTGTTTTTAAAACCCCAAATAAGTCACGGGTCAATTTGACCCGAGGGATAAGAGAGGGTCTCAAAAGTGAAGACACTACAAGGTTTAAAGGCAAACAGGTCTCAGACTGCAGTTAATTGCCCAGCAAAGCATTCACAGACCTTCCATCTTGGCAACAGATAGGACCCCTCAGAGGGGGATTATTATTTCAGCTGAACAAATAGGTGTTTTAAATAGCGTTAAAAAACAACTGGTCTTAACAGCAAATAGGATACTGTGTTTTTGTGTCTGTTGCAGAAAATGCAAATATCCCCTAGGCTGGTACTTCTGGTGCATTCATTCCGGCGTAGCAGCAGTGTCTGAATAATCACTACAGTACAATATGTCTTCATCTCTAGACACAACATTAAAAGCAATCTTTGGCCCTACCACAGTATAACCAGGAATTTTACTTTCATCAACAGAGGCTGTTGAATACTGTTCATAGACTAGTTCAGCATTAAACAACACCACTACCGCCCTCCAAGCTCAGAGACCTGGGACTCAGCATTCTCCTGTACTCCCTGTTCACACAGGATTGCATAGCCACACATAGCTCCAACACCATCAAGAAGTTTGCTGACAACACGATCATCACTGGGCTGATCGCAGACGCCGAGGAGACGTCCTACAGAGAGGAGGTCAGAGCCATCTTGGTGCCAAATATACAACCTCCATCTCAACATCAGTAAAACAAAGAAGCTGATTCCAGACTGCAGGAAGCGACAGACAGAAGGCCACAGTCCAATCTACATCCATGTGACTGCAGCGGACAGAGTCAGCGCCTTCAGGTACTTTGGGCTTGGCATTGGTGATGATCTAGTCTATATCCTTGACGTTCCACTTCCGGGATTGTTCCGGTGCCGCAGGAAATTCCGCCCGATGACTGTATATCCATTTCTGTGTGCTTTCTTTGTGTTGGAATTTTAAAGTCCGGTGGATTTATGAGGACCACAGTTGACTGCTCCTCAGATCTCTGCATGGTAAATTGAGACAGCTAGCAGTCCAATCGGAGTTTTCTGTTGCGCAATTATCTTACAGCGGCTCAGTCCGAATCTTAGTGCCACCCATAATGATTGTGATTGGTTTAAAAAAAAAAAAAGGCTAATAAACTGAGCATGTCTTTCTCCCATTCCAAAATGCTGTGGGAACTAGCCAGATCCTACTACGCTCCACAGCGTGTAGATGGGCTGGCAAAGCGAGACCAGCAATAATCTGAGCTGGATTCACCATACTGACACCACCCCAAAGAGTGCTAGACAATAGGGATGTAACGATGCACCGTGATTTGGTTGAAATCAATTTATACGTGTAAAGATTACAATCGGTTGAGATAAAAAATGAATTGCGATGCAACAGCCTGGGGCGTGATGCTAGTTAACATACAGCAGGTGACGTTGGCCTACGATTAGCTGGTAACATTAGCTGGCTCAAACACGGTTTGTAAAGTGTGACTGTATTTCACTGGAAGGGATTCTAACACCGGGACTGAACTGAGGACACAGAGGAGACTTTGAGACAGCATGGACACTGCTTCTGTCGCATGAACAGTGAGTGTTGTGTTTTGGTCCGGCTACGTAAGCCTTTGTTGCATTCAGCGTTGTTGTAAAATATCCATTTTAGTCCTATATCTTAACTTGCACTATTTTTGTGTCGTAGATTTAGATTTTGCATGTACTTGTGTTTTCTTTTACCTATTTATTAAACCTTATTGGAGGTGCCTGAGGCCTTAGGGCCGTGACACACCAACCCAATAATCGGCTGTCAGTCTGGCAAGGTCGGTGACTCGAGTCTGTTCGGTGTGTTCCATGCTGTCGTCCGTCCGGAGTGGTCCGGAGGGGCTGTCGTCCTTCATTTTGGCCGACCCGACATGCTCAGTCGGAAGGAGGGCACTGCTGGCAGTCGGACTCAAATAACCAATCTGATTGGTGGAGTGCAAACCCGGAAACAAGGAGCAAGATGAGCATGACTAGAGTCGCTGGAAACTGACGAAAATCTTTCAAACTGACCTTTGTCGATCTGAAATGAAAACAGATTCAGCAACTGCATGGGCTATTTCTTGCTTAAAATGTTTTTAGAAATACGTTTTGGTGAGTAAAATCTTGTAAAATATGAGACTGTATTCTGAATAAGCCGCCATGACAGTCTGACTGTGAATTTCCGGAAAAACCAGACCCATGGCGTTCGTCAGGTCAGCTGCCAGTTTTCATTTTTGGTGTGTTCAGAGGCAATTTTTTGACCAACTTGGGGAGACTGATCAGTCCAACTGCTTTTTCTGCCGAGGGTTGGCCGTCCGGTTGGTGTGTCAGGGGCTTAAGATTTTCATTTCCATTGACAACTTCTTTTATTGTTTTGCACATGACTAAAAGAAAGAACCTTGAACCTTGGTTAAATCTGAGGCCCTACATGTGATCCTGCTGGCCATTGATCAATTTCCAGTAAAGTTTTCTTTTTTATGTCCCTGTTTGTGTATAAAGTGAGCAGCCTGTGCACTGGACATAAAACACAGACTTCCTTCCTGTTGGACTGTATTAAGGCCATTAATCATTAAAGAGAGGCTCTACTGAGATTGTAAAGGCCAACAACACAGACCTTTATCAGATGCACTTTCTGGGGCATCATGCTAACAGAACAGAGGCGGCTAATGGCTACATTACGATTCTAATAGTGTTGTAAAATTGAGGTTTATTTCCTTTATTATAGCATCACAAATTATGTGGCAGTTTAATTGCACAAAGCAAAGAAACCCTCAACTTACTATGCAAACACTAAAAATTCATTATATACAATAATTATTAAGGGAAAAGTCATTATCATTTGTTTTTTAATGTGTTCTTTTTCAGACTTTAACTCTGACCGTAAAAGTGTTTTTGCATAGTGCATCTTCTGCTTCGAAGATTATCCACTGATGCATCTATAACTCTCGGTTTTGGATCCAGGAGAAAATGAGCGACAATACTCCCATCTCCCTAACTTGCTCTCACTACTATCAGTCATATGTCTCATTACACAGTTACCCTGTCATACCTCATATATCTTTCCAAGGCCTTGTCCTTTTGTACTGTCATTCAAAAACACCTATCCTTTGATACGCTGACGTCCTCATCACAAACCCAAAACCCCTCTGCTCCTCTTTTCCCTCCCTTTCCGTCCTGTCACCAGCATCACAGGCAGTTTCCTGCTCTCCAGCCGGCAGCGTAGCTGACAGCTCTCCACTCTCTGTCCACACTCTTCATCCATCCCTTCTCCCCGTTTAAGAACAGATAACCCTTTAATCCATCAGCTGCTTCTGCTGTCTCTAGGAACAGGTAGAGCTCCCTTTCATGCTGTCATCTCCCCTCGCTTAACTTGTGCTCACACCCAGGACTGCATTCCTCTCTCCTGACAGACGCCAGGTAGGTGCCTTTGATCACATGCTCTGTGTCTCTGTGATCAGAGCTGTCACAAAGAGGTTGACGCAGCTTAACTTCGCATGGCTGCCTCCTGCCTCTCCGTCAACTCCACGTCTAGCATTTCAAAATGGCTGTTCAACAACACAGGCACAAATAAGTTAACAAGCCAGCTCCATGAGAACTGTAAAAAACTGTAGTAAATTACTGTGCATTACATAGTTGCAACCCACACGGCGATGGGACACTATGTGTGGAAGTTGTGATGAAGATGGTGCAAGAGCTGAAGGAATGCACCTCACGCTGCAGTGTTAGCTAGCCTGGTGAAGAGATGTTAAGGAACAAGCCCAGCTTAATGTTTACACAAAAGCATGACCTCTTTCGAAGGCTACTTCCCTTTTTCATGGCCAAAAAAAAAACAATCGTCCACACACCACAAGTTTCACTACAACCACATCTTTCCCGACTCAACACAAGGAGTAAAGACACTTCGTAATTGGCCAGAGAGAATAAGAAGTAGATGGACATGTAGCATAAATAGAATGTTACTCTGCAGAAAAAAAAGACTACAGCTTTTCTTTCCCATTTCAGACCTCAGCTGGGGGAGCCCCACTGTCCTCATCTTATCAGAGAGGACAAAACTCCAATAAATACTTCAGAGGGAGAGAGGAAACACAACACAGGCAAAAACAGTGGCATGATACCAAGAGAAAAAAAACAAGTGGACTGCTATCACACACCACCTCCAAAGTGCTGATGCTGTACAGACGCCATGATAGAGATGGCAAGGTCTGAGACAATAGGAGGACAGAGGAAACGCTGACACTTTTGAAGGCAAACCTGTGGGACCGAGGAGGAGGAAGAGGAAGCGTGAATGTGAAATCCACTTAGTTCCTTTGGTCCTCCACTAACTATTTGGTGTTTTGCATTCACACACATTTGCTCATATATGAACACACATGCACTTTACGTGCACACTCAAAATGTCTGCTGAGGCTCTGCTTTTGAAGCTGTGGGCCGAGACGTGAAATTGCTCTTGTATGCTTCAATCGATTTCCCTCTCATCCCTCCGTCAGCGTCTCGACCGTCTGTCCCTCTCTGCCTAACACAAGGCAAGAGGCGAGATAGAGAATGGGATGACAGTGACATAAAGATAAAGGTTTTTATCATTATTGGTTGACAACGTGACACAGGTAGTGAAAGAATTCGGAAGGTTAACAAGAGAAAGCACCTCTGGAGCTGATAAGGATTGCAGCAAGGTAGATGTTTGCCAACATGGAGATTTAAACCCACATGCTCCAGTTTAGGGGCGGTTTATCAGCTAATGACATCACCGTGCTTCTCCGTATTCAAATTGTGTGGAATCAAAGGAAAGCAACAGCTATTTGAAAATGTTTTCGAGACACTTGCACACCTTTCCCAGCCTACGTTTTTTTGTCTGTGTGGGGGTGAGAACGTAAACTTGGTTTTAACTTCTCTTTCAAGTTCTTTTTTTCCCCCTAATCTTTTCCAGAATTATTTCTGTCACTTTTTTCATGTGTACAACCAAGTGCAACACTACAATGCAAAAGTGTGTGCTGTTATCCCCAGATATGAAAACAATATCGCGTATTCCCTCTCTCAGTGACGGCTGCACAGCACTACTACTTTTCTTTTGCATGCATTCTATTTTCTACATGTGCATGCATATATTTAAATATTTGTTCTTATATTCTTATAATTTATTCTTATATTTTGTTATTATTATTATTATTATTATTATTTCATGTATATTGTATGTATATTTTGTGTGCTGCTGTAACACTGTAATTTCCCATTTTTCGGGATCAATAAATATCTATATATCTATCTATCTATCTATTCTGAACTAATTTTATTCTGACATTCAATGCCGACTTACGTGATGCCCTCTTTATCAAAAATGTTCCCTTCTCTTATTTGTGAACACCAAAATGAATAGTTCCTTTTGGCCTATGTGGCAAATGGAGGTGCAAGTGATTGTTGGGAAACAGAGAGAACGACTTCAGGAAGCAAGAATATATTCAACAATAAATGTGATAACACAAAGTTGATAATACAATAATAGTTTGAGGTAATTGTTCATACATAACCATTGATTTGAATCACAAAGATATCAAGGTCGTGAATTCAACTTTCATTTTTACTTCATTGTGTATTCAGCTTTGCAGGCCACCGTGGCAACTTCTTTCTTTTTTTGTGTTTCAAGTGAAATACTAAAAAGTACAATAAAATACTGTTAAGCTGGAAACTGTTAAATCTGTAAAAGTGTTAGTTTAAATTAGCAATGGAATGTTCTTTGTTTTTGTTTTCAATTTCTTTGCATTACCGTTTCCTAAAGTAGCCATCATGTGTCTGTTTAGGCACTAGGAGAAAAAAAAAACAGCTACAAGCAGACACACAAACCCAAAACACCAACACACCAGATGTCGTCATGCTGCTGGTGTGAAGGGACCACACAGAGGGTTGATGATCCCTGATGGCTGTGATGAAAGGACCTCCTGTCCTTTACCTCCTTTGCCCCACCTTTTTCCTCTGTTTGCTCCCTCTTCCCCCTCTCAGTCTCCAACACTTCCATCTTAGGGTGTCTCATTAATGTGACTTCCTCCCCCGTGTTTTCATGACCCCTGCTATGTCAAAACCCTGGAGTCAAGTAAAGCATCCCATGCTCTTCTCCCCCTTGATACTCGGTGGTGACCTCTGCCTTCCCCTGTTTCCCCCCTTCTTCCCTCCTATTTCCAAGGTGGTCTCCCCAGCGGCGTGTAGCCGATGCCCTAAAGTCAGGATTCACATGACATGTAACCTTTCAGGTTGTTCTTTCTAAACACCTCCCGTTTTCCTGTGTGCGTTTAACACAAAGGTTTAGGATATTTGGAATCTCTTTTTTCTTTACATATTAACTGATTACACACATTTTTCATTTACAACTGCCCTTCATGAAATTTAAAAACTTAGTCTTGTGAAACAGTAGTGAAATGATAATTATTATAATTATAATATTTATGAATCAAAATCAATTGATAGAAAACTATGTTGATGGTTGATTAATCGGTTTGGCCATTTACTTCATTCAACAGCTTCTAAAATGTCAAAATGTGTTGTTTTGCTGTGTTTATTAATGGTAATCATTATATGTCGGATTTAGACCATTGGTCTTTATATTTAATCGGGGAATGGTTTTCATTATTTATCAATAAAATACTCAATAGATTTATCAATATTGAGAATATTCATTAGTTGCAGCTTCAAAATAAACAAACATTTGTGGGTGTTCCTCTTTGTCTGCGTAGGTATTTGCAGGTAAGGATTTGGATGAAGATAGATAAATGTAACTCGGTCCACTAACTTTTTTTTTTGTATTATCTGTTATGACCCTGTGTATACTGCTGCTGCTAGATGAAATGTAGTGTTGCGTTTTCGGCCTGAAATTAGGAGCTGTTGTTTGAGAAAACCTTTCATAACAAAAAATATCAAAGTGAATGATTACATCCAGTTCTGTTTCTCAAATCCTGTTGTTGTTTTTGTAGATGGTTTCCGCCCCCATTATCAAATCTAATTCCCTTTCTATTACTTTCTTTGTCCCTTTCCTCAGGTACTATGAAAGCTTAGCAGACATTTAAAGGAGAAACTGATGTAAAATCAGAAATAGAGCCCGATCGATATGTTGGCGGACCGATATTATTGGCCGATGTTAGGCATAATTGTAAATTATTATATAAATTTAAAAAGATTTAATTTCTTTAGTTTTTTACTTAATTCATCAGAATTATTTATAATGACTACTAAATTATTCTGATAAATTAATAATCAGGACTATCACAATCAGAATAAAAAATAAAATAAAAAATAGGCGGTCAACCATGTTATAAGTCTTGCTGTTGCATAGTTTGTCCACCAGAGGGCGCACTACAGCGTCCCTGTTGGCAACACTCCTGATTATTTTTTTTGTTAAAGTGTTTTTGTTTAAAGGACTCAAGTTTCATATCTTTAGTTTGTATTTTTATACATTTTATTTATCAGAACTTTAATATATGTTGATGTTCCTCTGTTCTGTTGTGACAATAAAAAAAAATTATAATCAAATTATTTCAGTGATAAATAAGTACAAATAACAAATGTTACGGAAATCTGTTTATGTTTTTTAGGCATTTGTGGATTTTTTTTGTTTAAATATATATCGCAATATCGGATTTTTAAATAACCAAATATTTGTATTGTATCGGCCTTAAAAATGCTTTATTGGTCGGGCTCTAATCAGAGAGAGGAGAAACGGTTGGGAGACTGCAGTTACATCCACGACACTGCATTTTCTTTTTCTCCCACAGAAAAAGAAGTCTGCCTGCAGTCAAAACTCACGTGATGCCATGCGTGTGTAGTAGAGAATTTCTCTACATATATATATATATATATATATATGTGTGTGTGTGGGTGTGTGTGTATATGTGTGTGTGTGTTTGTATGTGTGTGAGAGAGAGAGAAACAGACAGATAGAGACTGCTGGCAAGATAAAATGCCCTCTGTGCTGGAATTAACCAGATGGCATTAGACAGAAACAACCAAGGGTATTAAACCCCCCCCCCCCCACACACACACACACGCACACACACGCACACACACGCACGTTTACATGCTATGAAAAAGTAATTTATAAAATCTTAAAATGAGCATGTGTTATAGTAAACATACAGTGTATTAGTATCATTAGTATTGTTGAGATATACAAATACAACACAATATAATCCTGCATAATATGGTGTGATCTAATGTAACAGCCCTGCAATAAAGAACATATTTGTGAAGCCTACAATCCTACATTATTGTTAAGACTTAGCTAGAGAGGTGTATACTAAGGCCATTTTTTCAGTCTGTTTGAGGTATCGTCGTTTTACATTTCACTGTAGGTATTACCATTTTATCTACAGCTACACATTATAATGTGTCTTTGCTCAATAATTAGCAGAGTTAATTCAACGGAGAAAATCCACTAACAAGCCCACAGAATGCCCCAGGTCTATATTGACATGTAAGAAAAAATTAAAGTGAGATGAACTGAATAAATTATCACAACAGACACAAAAGTAGTGTGCAACTGTCTGTGTTTGCAGTGTTTAAGAGATGTATCTATAGGGGTTTCCTTTTTCATTGATATCTGGTTAGAGATCTGAGCCACGTTATGTTTGCAACAGCAAAAAGGCAGCCTCAGCGGGGAGACAGTGGAGACAACTGCTTACACAAGCAACAACAGGAAGGAACTGGGCAGCAGGGAGGAGGAGGGGGGAGGAGGAGGAGGAGGGGGGGGGGGGGGGGG
>NC_048419.1:15180027-15181010 GCF_013103735.1 Etheostoma cragini | reverse complement strand
CTGGGGACCCAATCAAGATCTCTGACAAACATTGTTCCACCGCAAGGCAGAAAAAAAATATGAATAAAGGATGACATAATCAGCCAAGGGGTGCTGTTTAGGGGATGTTTTGCTGACTGTTACATGGCATTACATAATTATGATGTTTACAGCCATGCTAGTTAGAATAATAAAGAATTTGCTACTCATATATCCACCTGACTTCACAAGACGATTTTGAGAATGAAGCACACTTTGGCTTCAAAGATATTGCGCTGTTTATTCAACACGGTGATATTTAGATTAAAAATTAAGCGAGGATTGCTGTACCTGCCATCTCTGAGCCTTAATGGTTCTGGTGAGCCTTAAACCACACTGTACTATGAACAGTAACTGTACCACGTTCAGCTGACTCAGCTATTCTGTGGCAAGCTAAATGGAAGGCCGCTAAACTTAGCCATAACATGCCAGCTTTTCTCACGCACAAACAGCCGAGCTTTCAAACCCACTAGTCCAGAATACCGATTTAAGAGTCAGTGGTAACCCTATAGTTTAGCCAAATGATATCTTGCACAGAGTAGCCACTTCACAAAAATGTGTAATTAAACTAAACAATAGGTTGATATCTAATTTCCTCTGTCTGAGTCAAGGTTCTGCAGCTTCTCTTAATATAAACTGGGAGAAAAGTAGATGAAAAGTTATCATTCTAGTGCAGGCCCACTGCTTCATAAAGTGGTGTGAAAAAGTGTTTGCCCCCTTCCTCATTTCCTGTTCCTTTGCATGTTTGTCACACTTAAGTGTTTCGGAACATCAAACCAATTTAAACAATAGACAAGGACAACACAAGTAAACACAAAATGCAATTTGTAAATGACGGTGTTTATTATTAAAGGTGAAAATAAATCCTAACCATCATGGCCCTCTGTAAAAAAGTGATTGCCCCCCTTGTTAAAACATACTATAACTGTGGTTGTCCACACCTGAGTTCAATTTCTCTAGCCACA